>NC_090839.1:35813025-36113650 GCF_028021215.1 Eschrichtius robustus
ATGAAATTTTACCATTTGCAACAACCTGAATGGACTTGGAGGGCATTATGCTAAGTAAAATAAGTCCAACAGAGAAAGACAAATATTGTGTGATATCAGTTGTATGTGGAATCTAAAAAATACAACAAACTAGTGAATATAACAAAAAAGAAGCAGACTCACAGATATGGAGAACAAACTAGTGGTTACCAGTGGGGAGAAGGAAAGGGGGAGGGGCAATATAGGGGTAGGGGATTAAGAGGTGCAAACTATTAGGTATAAAGTAAGCCATAAGGATATATTGTACAATATAGCCAATATTTTATAATAACTATAAATGGAGTATAACCTTTAAAACCTGTGGATCACTATAGTGTATACCTGTAACTCATAAAATATTGTACAATAACTATACTTCAATTTTTAAAACGTTTGCAAAAAATAAAGCAATTTTCTTGGAGGCTCAAACATTCAATAATCTTTGTATATAATACTTCTAATTGTAAAATTTTGTGCACCTGGAAAATAGATCCCTCTGTCTAAATATTGATGTCTCAATGGGGTTATTGAGCTGTTCTTACCAAAGTTCTCAAGGAAAGGAGACTTCTGTAACTTTCCAATTTCAAAGTGCAAGTGTTGTATCACTTATTCATTCTGGGCTTTCAGAATATATTGGGTGTTTTAAATAATATTGGAAAAGCTCAAAGGTTGACAGTTGTGCTTGGAGAGGGTTAATGGATTAGGAAGATCTGTTACCTGCCTAGCCATCAATTTCCCAGTTTTTTGGAAGATAATTCTTCAAAACTCAACAAATATTTATAGGATATCTATTATGTACTTGGTAGTGTTATAGGCCCTGGGAATTCAATGGTGAATAAAAACAAAGTTGCCATCTTCAGGAAGCTTACAGCCCTTCTATATCTAGTCCACATAGCCACTATTCCTCTGTACTCAGAATGTAGGCCTTCAGTGTTTCCTGGGATGCTAGAAATGCAGAATCTCAGATTCCACTCCAAATCTCTTGATTCAGAATCTGCATTTTACCAAGATCCGCACAGGATTCATGTGGACATGTAACTTTGAGAAGTTTGCCAAGGGTCAGTTTAAAAACCCAGGTTATAGCCAATCAGCATATGGCATTCCTCTGACCAAAGGAATTGGCTCAGAAATGGGTATGTTTTCAAGGAAATGTGGTAATGGGAGTTTTTTTCATTAGTGAGAGAGCCAGAGGAAGTAATAGTCCTTTTCTCCCTCTCTCTGAGATGCTGTGCAGGTATGATTCTTGAAACTGCTGCAGCCTGATGATGAAGGTAAGGATGGGCAGAGGCAAGAACCTCATAGGAGGCCTGATTGAACCACACCTGCTCCTCACCCTGACTTTGTCAGTTATAAGAGCCAATATATCCCTTAACATCCTGATTCACTTGGAGAGGCTATTTCCTAGAGCCTTGGTAGAAAGGCACACATATCAACAAACAGTATACACCAGAGTGGGTAAACTTGGCCAGCAACACGTCAGCCTGGGGAGCACCCTTAGTGCCACCTGCCAAAGTGGATAAATGAGACACAGTTTTGGGAAATCTCTGGGCTTAGGACCAACTTGGGAGGCAAGGTGGAGGAGTGAAACTGCATATTTTGCTGATAGAGAAGAGAGAACAGTGAGTCATAGAGATATATAGATGCTTGGGGTTATTGTGAAAGAGAGAAGGGAGAAGCCCTTGGGTTCCTGAAATGAGATCCATGATGTGTGGCCTTAGGCAGAATCAGTCTTCTGTGTTCCCTGCCTGCTTCTTGTCACCCTCACGGGTTCTCACCTTGTTTTTTCTACCACTAGAAGCAAGTCAGTGGCCTTCTGTGACCTTCTGTTCAATGGTCCCTTCTTTGTCATCTTTCCTATTTCCCACCTCACCCCATTGCACCTCCCCAATTCCACATTATAGGTTTGTGAGGCTTATAGCAGGTACTGATATTTATTTTACGGAGGGCTTTCCTAGCATGACCTATCCCAACATCAATCTAGGAAAGGGGAGAGAGATCTGGTGTGGATTCCCACCTTTATGCACACAGCCACTTCCACTGCCAGTTCAGTATTACTCCTGGAGATATGAAATAATTATACCTACTACCGTTTATGGAGAATTTATGTGCCACACTCTGTGCTGTGAACTTGAAATGCCATATCTGTTTTAATCCTCTTAGCTGTCAAAGTGATACATGATTTTCTACTCATTTTTCAGATGAAAAACTTGAGGCCTAGAATGGTTAAGGATTCTTACCCACAGTTACTAAGCAGGGAGCAGAGATTTGAAGTTTTTTCTTTAGATGAACAAACAGCATGTTATACTTCTCATCTGGGGTGCTTAGGCCTTGGTTATCTAATTATTACTTATATTATCGAGCAGGATATTGTATGTTTTGATTATATGAGCATGTCAAAGTTCTAGTGACACATTCACATTCTCTGAGTGTGTGCTGAGCCAAGTCCATGTTCACCAGTGGGCTTTACCAAGGAAGTGGCTCTGGGTATTTTATTTAGTGCAGCAGATTTTCATTGTTTACTTTCATTGTTACTGTGGTCTTTTAAGCATCTTTCAGCCATTTTTTGCTGTTTTCATCTGAAGTGCAAATATTAGACCTAGAAAGACTCTTATGGGGACTTTTGTTTGACAGCTGAGAAATATGAGGCTCAGCTAGATGAAGCAGTACACTAGGATTGGCAGCTCATGAACAGCAGCATCAGAACCAGAGCCCAGTTATCTTAATTCCCAGATGAAAATATTTTTTGACTATTCCTTTCTGATGCTATTCAATCAAAATGTCCAAACTCCAGGTTGTTGATTTTTATTTTATTTTGTAATAAAGTGATATTTTCTAGATTTCTTCCCATCAGTAATCTCTTTGCTGGGATTCCAAAGACACACGATTTTATTCTAGAGTTCAGGGATTCCAGACAGAAGAAGTAAGGAGCAAGGCAAATCCCCTTCCCAGAAAGCAATGATAAAATAGGGCAAAATTGTGAAAACAACTATTTAGAACCCTTGAAATAAATCTACCAAAGATATAAAAACAAATTTAGAACTTTGGGGTAGAACAGTGAAAATTGATGGCATTTCAGCCTGGGGATGCTTCCATTTCAGTTAGTACAGAAGTTCTGTTGTGGCATGGTAAGATAAGAAGACCAGCAGCTTCACTGCTGGAAGGAATGACTTGATTTGGAACAGAGTGCAAAAAAAAATCACATCCCTAAGTGTTATTGAAAATAGTGTGATCTCGGTGGCAAACAAAGAAGGCCAATAATTCAACTAGCCTGAAGCTGTGATCTTGCTTGGGGGAAATTTTTTACAGGGAGAGCCAGGGAATAATATAGGCTTGATGGACCTTGATAAGCTCCAAGATATTTCTGGTCATCTGGAAAGCTGTCTGCATGGTTTGGCTATACACGTACTCAGGAGAGGTTGGAAAGGTCCCTAGCTATATATTTTGGCTGATTGTGAGGTTTTGAACACACAGACAGTAAGTCAGGGCAGTTTTGTAAACCACCTGAACTTTAAATACATTTCCCAGTCTACACATAGCTCTATTGTCAAGTGGTAGAATGGCTCAAGGTGTTTGAGTACAACCTCTGACCAATCATTGGCTGACCATTAAGCCACACTTACACAAGAGCAAATCAAAGGAAGCCAAACTCAACAAATTAAAGCAAGAATGAAGAAAAATCTGAGCAAAGACATTAGTGGTCAAATGCTATGGGGGAGGCAGACTCCACAGAATTAGTTCAAGCAAATTACTAAACAAATAAAGAAACAAACAAAACAGCAGCAACAATAATAGCTCCCAGGAAAGAAAAATAAGAAACCTTGAGTTGTTGTATCATGTTACATAAAATGTCCAGTTTTCAACAGTGTTCAGTTTTTGCCAAAAAAAAAAAAAAAAATTGGAAGGCATACAAAGAAATAGGAAACTATGACCCATGCTCAGGAAAAAAAGTGAATACCTATTATCTCTGAGGAGTCCAGTTGTTGGGCTAAACAAAGACTTAAAAACAGCTATTATATATACATTCAAGCAACTAAAAGTAACTTTCAAGGAATTAAAGAACACTATGATAACAATGATTAATCAAATTGAGACTCAATAAAATCTTGATTAATAAAATCTCAATAAATACAAAATAATTAAGTGGAGATTCTTCATTTGAAAAGTAAAATAACTGAAGTGAAGAATCACCATAGGGGCCCTATAACAGATTTGAGATTGTAGGAGAAAGAGTCAGCAAATTTGAAGATGAATGAGTAGAAATTATTTAAGCTGGAGAAGAAAGAAAAAAAGTCAAGAAAAATGAGGATAACCTCAGAGACCTATGGGATGCTATCAGTCATACTAGCATATGTATATTGGGAGTCTCAGAAAAAGAGGAGAGAGAAAAGGTCAGAAAAATTTTTTTGAAGAAATAATGACCAAACATTTTCCAAATTTTTTTAAAAACTAGTCCACAGATCCAACAAACTCAATGAGTTCCAAGGAAGATAAACACAAAGAGAGTCACACCTGGAGGCGTCATAGTCAAATGGTGGTTATAAACCAATGACAAAGAAAATCTTGAAAAGAATAAGAGAAAAATGACTCATCACATACAGGGGAACAACACTATGATTAACAGCAGACTTCTCATTGAAAACAAAGGAAACAAGAAGACAATGGGATGATGTTTTCAAAATGCTGAAAGAGTATGACTGTTAACTAAGAATTCTAAATCCATTACAATTATACTTCAAAACTGACATTCCAAAATTAAAGACATTACCAGATAAATAAAGAATGAATGAATTTGTTGCTATCAGACTTATCTTACAACAAATACTAAAGGAATTACTTCAGGCTGAAAGGAAATTATACTAGATATATTATACTAGATGGTAGCTAGAACCCATGTGAAGAAATAAATAACACTGCAAAATTAAATATACAGGAAAATACATGAAATTGTATAAATATAATTTCTTCTCTTTTCTCCTCTTAACTGGTTGAAAATATATAATATTGCATAAAACAATACTCATAAAACTGCATTACTAATCTTATAACATAAAGACATAATATATATGAAAATAATAGCAAAAAGGAGGGAGGAAGAAATGGAGCTATATTGGACTAAGTGTATATATTTTATAAAAAGTAAGTTAGTATTAATTTGAAATAGGTTGAAATAAGCTAAGATCTGTAGTTCAAGTCTTAAACCAACCACTTAAAAAACCCCAAACTATTTAAGAAAACAAATAACAAAGGAATTAAAATGATGCACTAGAAATATCTATTTACCACAAAAGAAAGTAGTAATGCAGGAACAGAGGAACAAAAGAGACATGAAACAGAAAATAAAAAGTAAAATGGAAGATATATATCAAACCATATCAATAACTACATTAGGGGCTTCCCTGGTGGCGCAGTGGTTGAGAATCTGCCTGCCAATGCAGGGGACACGGGTTCGAGCCCTGGTCTGGGAAGATCCCACATGACGCGGAGCAACTAGGCCTGTGAGCCACAACTACTGAGCCTGTGCGTCGGGAGCCTGTGCTCTGCAACAAGAGAGGCCGCAATAGTGAGAGGCCCGCACACCGCGATGAAGAGTGGCCCCTGCTTGCCGCAACTAGAGAAAAGCCCTCGCACAGAAACAAAGACCCAACACAGCCAAAAGTAAATAAATAAACAAATAAATAAAAAATAAAAATAAAAATAACTACATTAAATGTGAATGGATTAAAAACTAATCAAATACAAAGATTATTAGACTGGATAAAACTTCAAGCTCCAACTGTCTATAAAAGAAACACTTTTGATCCAAATAGGTTAAAATTAAAAGCATGACAATGATATTTTATGCAAACAATAACCTTAAGAGAGTTTGAATGGCTCTATTAATATCAGAAAAAAATAGACTTTAAAAATGTTGCTAGAGACAAAATTTCACTTTTTATAATGTAAAAGGGCCAATTAATTAGGAAGATGTAATGCATATCAACCAACTTCAACTAACAATCTGTAGAATACTCCACCCAACAACAGAGCACATGGAATATTTTCCAGGAAAGACCATATGTTATGCCATAAAACAAGACTCACTAAATTTATAAGAATTGAAATCATACAAATTATTTTCTATGACCATAACATAGTTAAATTAGAAATCAACAACAGAAACAAATTTAGAAAACCCCCAATTTGGAAATTAACACATTTCCAAATAATATATGGGTCAAGAAAGAAATCACATGGAAATTAGAAAATACTTTAAACAGAATGAAAACCAAAACTTTGTGGGATGCGACCACAGAAGTGCTTAGAGGGAAATTTAAAACTATATTAGAAGTGAAGAAAGATCTCAGATCAATAACTGAGGCTTCTACCTTAAGAAACTATGAAAAGAAGAGCAAACTAAACACAAGGCAAGCAGAATAATGGAAGCAATAAAGACTGAAGTAGAAATCAGTAAAACATAAAACAGAACAGCAATAGAGAATATTAATGAAGCCAAAGGTTGAAAAATCAACAAAATTAACAATTATTTAGCTAGGCTGACTGAGAGAAAAAGAGACAAGATGCACTACTTATCGAAATCAGGAATGAAAGAGAAGATATTAGTACTAACCCTGAAGAAATAAAAAAGGCTTATAAGGGGAAATATTAGGAAGAATTTTACATAACACATTGGACAACTTAGATGAAATGAAAAATCCTAGAAAGACAGAAATTACCAAAACTGACTCAAGAAGCAATAGAAAATCAGACTAGCACTCTGACAAGTAGAGAAATTGAATTGGTTATTAAAACTCTCCTATGTAGAAAAGTCCAGGCTCACATGTCTTCTATGGTGAATGCTATCAAATGTTTAAAGAGCCAACATTACCAACCCTTCACAAACTCTTCAAGAAAATAGGGGAAGGAACGCTTTTCACCTCATTCTATGAGGCCATTATTACCCTGATAATAAAGCCAGGCAAGGCATTACAAGAAATCTATAGACCAATATCCCTTGAGAATACAGATGAAAAGTTCTAAAATATTAGAAAACCAAATCCAGCAACATATATAAAGGATTATACACCATGACCAACTGGCATTTTTTCTAAGAAAGCAAAGTTGGTTTAATACCTGGAAATAGATTAATGTACCACACCATCTAAATGTAAAAAGCTATAAAAATTCCAGAAGAAAACATTCAAGAAAATCTTTTTGATGTTAGGATAGGCAAAGAGTTCTTAGATATGTCACCAAAATCAAGATCCATAAAGAAAAAATTTCATAAATCTCAATGAAAAGCTTTTACACTTCAAAGACACAGTTAAGAAAATGAAAAGACAAATCACAACTGGATAAAAATATTTGCAAACTATATATCTGATAAAGGATTTGCATCCATAACATTGAAAGCATTCTTACAGTTCAATACTAGGAACAACAAGCAAATTTAAAATTGAACAAGTTATTGGATTAGGTATTTTACCAAGAAGATATACAAATAGCTGATAACACATGAAAAGATGTTCACCATCATTAGTCATTTAGCAAATCCAAATCAAAGCCACAATAAGACAGTCCTGGAAAGTCTATAATAAAAAAAAAATCAGACTATAGCAAATATTGTTAAGGATGTAGAAAAACTGGAACCCTCATACATTGCTGATGAAAATGTAAATTGGTACAGCCACTTTGGAAAACATTTTGACAGTTTCTTAAAAAGTTAAACATAAGTTTGTCATACAACCCAGTAATTCTATTCCTAAGTATTTATTCAAAAGAAATTAAAACTTGTGTTCTCCCAAAGACTTTTATGTGAATGTTTATAGTAGCTTTATGCATAATAGCCCCAAGTGGAAACCACCCAAGTGCCATCAACTATTGAATGGAAAACAAAATGCAGGGTATTCATACAATGGAATACTTTTCAGCAATAAAACTACTGATACATGCTACAGCATGGATCAATTTAAAAAATATTGTGCTAAATGAAAGAAGCCAGAGCCAAAAGACAATACTTATAGTATGATTCCCTTTATATGAAATGCCCCGTAAAGGAAAATCGATAGTGACAGAAAGCAGTTCATTGGTTGTCTGGGGTACACACTGACTGCAAATGGACCTGAAGGATCTTTTCGGGGTGATGGAATTATGCTGACACTGGATTGTGGTGATGGTAGCACAACTCTATAAATTTACTGAAATTCATTGAATTACTTAAAATGGGCAGTTTATGGTATGTAAGTTATACTTCAATAAAACTGTTAAAAAAGATATTCTACGTAAAACCAATCAACCATCAAGCAAGCAAACCAGATACAAAAAATAGATATTATACCTCCAATTTTTTAATACCAACTTGGTCTTGAGCCTCTTGGTCAATTTTGAAATAGTGTCCCAGAAACAAGGCTAATTTTGCTGCATAAAAGTAACACAAGTGCCCTTTGAATATATTAGGTGCATCATATACTGTGTATTCCTAAACAGTTGTAAACTTCTTTAGGTACTTTCTTCTATTTATTTGCTATCACCTTCCTATGGCCCCCTCAGTAATCCACAAACAGAACTCAGTCAAAGTTGACTGGTGCCCTCTCATTTGGAGCAGAACTTCACATAATCCTTTCTCAACCTAAATTTTTACGGGAGGAGAGGGAGGGCACAGAGCCACGTAGCCGATCAGGACTGAGCTTCACATATGGGTCGGCAGAGACAATTCTGGTCTGTAACTACAATTGTCACACATTCTTACTTCAGAAGGGGTTTTCAGAGGTCACCTGGCTGTGCTCACTGCTTCCCAGCTGGTGACCACCTGTCTTAGTGACTTTAACACTCTGGATTCAAAGTTGTAGAAATATGTGCTCTTAATTCTCTGGCTCAAGGCAGATTTCAAAGATTTAAAGGGCTCTGGGGTCTTTGGGTAAGGATTTCTCTCTGTAAATATAAAGGATTCTTATCATTACCAAAACATTCTGAAAACAATACTGTTCCTGGCTTTTCACCCAATTTCATATCTGTACACAAAATAACTATGCACTGAAGCCTTGCTATCTTATGTTTTCAAGGTTCCAGAAAGCACGAAAGTAGTAAATAAAGGGGATATTACAAATGGAATTTCTCTACAACCTCACAATTAGGCTTCTGAGAACACTGTAAGTGAAAATGCTAAGTAAAAGAAGCCTATCAAATCTGCACTGTCTCCACTTTTCTCCTCCCTGTTTCCTCACAGTCCTCAGGCTTAGAGACCCCAGGGAACTGGCAGGTGCAGATTTCCATGGAAACCAACCCTAAAAGAATGAAAACCCAAAGAGAGATTGTGTGAAGTACCCTGGCTCCTGTGTAATTTCCTTGCCAACGGTTTTTGAGGTCAACTTGGCTTATTTCATGAAATTAGAGGCCCTGCTGTCAGGATTTCCCCAGGCAAGGAGGGTTTGCTCAGCTCCATTGGTTAGAGGTCCACAGATTATGGCTATTTCTCTGCTCCTAGAGGAACGGCCCTTACTACTTGGCCTGATTTTCAAACACCTTTTATTCTGGTCTCATTCTAGTTAATCAGAACCATGCTTTTTTCACATTTAGAATGCATGTGCTTATTTACTTTAAAATAATTGTTAAAAAATAAAGAGGAATAGTTTTTAAAAACCACATGACAAGATTTATATATATGCATATATATACGTATATATGCACATATGTATGTATATGAATGGTTAAAAAAATTCTAACAGTATAGAAAGTCAAAATGGAAAAAGGAAAATCTTTAAGAGCTCCTCTCCCCAGAGGTGAAATGGGTACAAGTCTGAGGAGTGAGACTAGTTCCTCCATCCCTGGCCAGAGCAATACCATCATTAATGTCTCCAGAGTGGAGAAATGGGCTTCAATTTTGGAAAATCTCTGGGCTTGAAATCAGTTTGGGAAGCCTTCTGCACCTTGCTTTGTAATTTAATAAAAATATAGCATAGAAGACTTTCTTCGTCAGCTCACAGATGCAACTCATGTAGTAGATCAGTGGTTCTCAAACTTGAGAGCGTATTGGAATCACCTGGAGGCTTGGCACACCCAATGCACCACTCCCCAGAGTTCCTGATTTAGGAGGTCTGGGCTGGGGTCCATGAATTTGCATGTCTAACTAGCTCTCAGGTACTGCTGATGTTGCTAATTGGTGTACCATCGATAGAGTGCTCTGGACACACCACTGTATGAACTTCCCATACAATTTTCAACCAACCCCATAGCATTGAATATTGTGAAGTTCTTTCTATTATCTCACAGTAATCCTCACAGCAACCTTATAATGCAATAATATGAACAACCACTATTCTTTTTTTTTTTTTTTTTAAGATTTTTAGAAATTTCATGTAATGTCTGAAACATTTATATTAACATATTTCCATACAAATAACCCAGTGAAAGTTTAGTATTAGTTGTTTTGTTTGTTTTTTTATACTGCAGGTTCTTATTAGGCATCAATTTTATACACATCAGTGTATACATGTCAATCCCAATCGCCCAGTTCAGCACACCACCATCCCCACCCCACCGCAGTTTTCCCCTTGGTGTCCATATGTCCATTCTCTACATCTGTGTCTCAACTTCTGCCCTGCAAACTGGCTCATCTGTACCATTTTTCTAGGTTCCACATACATGCATTAATATACGATATTTGTTTTTCTCTTTCTGACTTACTTCACTCTGTATGACACTCTCTAGATCCATCCACGTCTCAACAAATGACTCAATTTCGTTCCTTTTTATGGCTGAGTAATATTCCATTGTATATATGTACCACAACTTCTTTATCCATTCGTCTGTTGATGGGCATTTAGGTTGCTTCCATGACCTGGCTATTGTAAATAGTGCTGCAATGAACATTCGGGTGCATGTGTCTTACAACCACTATTCTTAAGTACTCACTATGGGCCAAACACTGTGAAATTAATTTATCCTCACAGCAATCCTTTCCTCTTTCACTTTGCAGATGAGAAAACTGAGTTTCAGGGAAATTAAGTAATGTGGTTAAGTTCATGCAACTAAAAAGTGGTGGAGGCTGGAAATGTAAAGGCAGATTTGTCTGATTCCAGAGTCTGTGTTCTTTTCAGAGTCCCTGCCCACAAGGAATGTCCAGACCAGAGGGAGAATTAAGGATGAGACTCAAAGGACTAAGAATAATAGAAAGTGATAGGTGCTATAAGAAAGGCAGAGGAGAGGTGTTCATTTAATCAAAGAAAGGGTCTGGGTGTGCAACTTATGCAGTCACGCAGGGCCCTGTGCTCAGAAGGGCTTGCACTTGGCTTAATGCTCTACTGACACCATCTTGAAGTTCTTAATATTTTTTTCTTTAATTTTTAAATGTTTTATTTATTTTTTATTGAAGTATAGTTGACTTACAATGTATGTTTCAGATTACAGCAAAGTGATTCAGTTATACATATATATATATAATTTTCCAGGTTCTTTTCCATTATAGGTTATTACAAGATATTGAATATAGTTCCCTGTGCCATAGGTCTTTGTTGTTTATCTGTTTGAAGTTCTTAATAATATTTTTAACATGGGCCTCGTATTTTTATTTTGCACTGGGTCCCACAAATGATACAGCCACTCCTGGAAAGGTTAATTTACTCTTCAAAAGCTTCTGCAATTACTTAATAACCACTAAACTGCTGTGTCTACACAGTTCACACTTCACTGTTCACTCACTGTTTACTGCAACTTCAGGGGCATTTTATAAATGATTTGTGCACCTTTTTAACCTATACTGCTTTGTTTTTAATCTCCAAGTGGACACACTCCTGGGATACTTCTTAACCTTGAGTACATTTGGAGAGGCATTCATTTATCAAGAATAAACATCATTAGGAAGATAAATCTAAAGGAAAATAATGCCTTACACAGCTTTCCAAAATTGGCCAAAAAATTTTTTTTTTTTTTTTGGTGGGAGGTAGGAATTATTTGTTATTCCCCATCTCCTGCCCCACATTAGGTTATTAATACATGGTTATCTTAACTATAGTTTGTAGCCTCAGACGTGTATCCTTCCTATGTAAAGCAGAGATTCTGAAATTTTGCTACATTAGCTAATTTTCATATTAGTTTTCCAGGGAGAAAGAATTATTTACACTCTTATCCTCTGAAGGTGGGAAAATTCCATTGTGAACACAGTGCACATCAACTGTGCCCCAGGGGAGTGCTACCTTGTGTATTTCATATTTCACACCATAACAGTGTTATCTGATTTTATAATTAACATTAAACTTTTATAGGAAAAAGTACCTTGTTATACTAGTTGTTAACCTTTCGATGTATTTAAAGCTCATTTCATAAGGAGCCATGTGCTTCTTCATCACCACCCTAAACGGGCTCTGTTGCTAAGTGTTATGGGATCTGGTAATGAAAGATACATACACAGTGCATTTGCCCAACACCAGGGGCAGAATTAAGGGAGCAGTGGGAACCTTAACTCTTGAATTTCCTGACTTCTGTGGGTTTCATTTGCAATCTCAACATTCCATTGATATTTCCTTTCTCACACCCATTCTTTTTTATTCTTTCTTCCTCAACATCCTCACCTCCTCTCCAACCCAGTTAAGACCTATTTAAACATTCATACTCATTTTCCTTCCATACTTGAGTCATCTGTTTAGTTTATAATGCATTAGTGTCATCTCTCATGGAGCTTAATTATTGCTTCCATGTTTCCAAACTATTATCAGTGACACAATCAACCTAGGACAAGACATGTAATAAGAAAGCACTGGTAAACCTATAGGTATTTGTATAATTCTCCAAAAATGTAAGTAGATAACAGCTTACATAGAATTAGGTTCTCAAGTTTGTATTTAAAGTAAAAATAGAGAATGGTAAAAATGGCCATTGAAAATCTCTTACATCATTCCTCAAGAATATGTGTATGTGTGTGTTTAATACACAATAATCTTTACTACAGCTAAACTTAAAGGACAACTAAGACCAGAAGAAGAGGTTAAAGAAGAATCTTCACACAGACAATCTTGCAGCCAAACCATCTGTGTTTTAACACATCACTAGCGGTGAAAGTGGAATGGTGGATGAGGCTAATGTGCTCTTCTTGTCTGCTGGTTTACTTCTTTCTATTTTAATATTAAGCATCTTCTATGTTAATTGATTGCTTGCTCATGAGGATTCAGAGAAATAAATGGGAGTCTCATCTTACAGAGAGTGAGGTTTTAAAGTCAGCACCTGAGTTAAATTTGCATAAGGTATAAACTTATACTTCTGGCACTAACTTGCATTTTTGTAACTTCCATACTTGGAGAGGTGATAGATTCTCACTGCATTATCACCCAGCTTCTAGGAGAATGTGGTGATTCAATTAGGTGTTGGTGCATCCTGAAGGAGTACTTCTCAAACTTCACTGAGTCTATGAATCCCCTGGGGGATCCTGTAGATTTAGGAGGTTTGAGGTGGGGGGCCTGAGATTCTGTATTTCCAAGTTCCCAAGTCATGCTGCTGCCGTTGGTCTGCAGACTATACATTGAGAAGCCAGAGTGTAATGCAATCAGTATTGGGAACCAAAAAAGGAGTGGTCATGACATGGAATTTCCCCTCTGCCTTTTTGTGCTAATAGCTGAAAATACCTTTATTCCAGTTTCTTCACGAAAATAAAGTGTCAGGGGGTGGTGGGAAACTTCATGTTAATAAGTTTCTTCAATAAATAGGTTTAAGCTAGTTGGAACAGATGCACAAAATACTTTTATGGTGAAAATACTTATGTTGCTCTTTATAACGTATACATGTATATTTTCTGGTTTGACATTAAAAAAAACCCACAGTGCTGAAACTATTCATATCAAGGTTTGAGATCTGAGTTGCAGATCTAGAATACTAAACAAACACAGGCGAAAGCATCTCTAGTGAGGAAATCACCTCCTGCTTGGGCATTTTTTATGACTGATGGCTGGTGCTTTGACTTTAAAAGAGGTCCCCCAACCTGAAATTATATAACTTTATTTAACATAGCCTGTTCAGTATTTAATTGCTCTTTTGATTAAAAACCAATTCTTTGGGACTTCCCTGGTGGCGCAGCGGTTGGGAATCCACCTGCGAATGCAGGGGACACAGGTTTGATCCCTGGTCTGGGAAGATCCCACATGCCGTGGAGCAGCTAAGCCCATGCGCCACAACTACTGAGCCTGCGCTCTAGAGCCTGAGAGCCACAACTACTGAGCCCACATGCCTAGAGCCCATGCTCTGCAAAAAGAGAGGCCACTGCAATGAGAAGCCCACGTACCACAACGAAGAGTAGCCCCTGCTCGCCGCAACTAGAGAAAACCCACACACAGCAACGAAGACCCACTGCAGCCAAAACATAAATAAATAAATGAATAAAATTTTTTAAAAAAAGCCAACCAAAATATTTTTAAAAAACAACAATTCTTTTTGTCTACTCTGCAATTTAAAAGATTTTTTCCCTAGATTCAACTGAGTTTGATAATATATAAATCCACTATCCACTGAAAGAAGTCACAGTAGGATATGATTTATTTCCCATAAGCCATGTCATTTCCTTTCAATATATCAAGGCATTTTTGGATTAAAGATGGATTTTTTTTCAATGATGCAAACTCTGTATCAAAAATATTATGGCCTATAATCCTAAGCACTGTCATTTTCCTATAGAATCGGGCATTGTCTTGGACCTCATCTAATTATTAGAGCTTCATTCTCCTCCTTTATTTGGTAAAACAATGACTAATACTTTGTAATAACAATGTCCTTTGACTGGACTGTCCAAAAGCACAGCATCAAACTTTGATAATTCAAAGATTTACATTTTAAAATATTTACACTCATTTTTTAAAATTCTAGATTAAATTTTCCACCTACTGAGATAACATAGAATAGTACAAATGGTAGGGAAGTTTAAAATTTCAATTAACCAATGTCATAAAAATAAACAGTTCTATCTTTCATGGACAAAATAGACTCAGAAACTCAGGATGTTTCTCTAGAAGGAGATGCTTTTGAATATTTGGCTCCTCTAATCTTCTCTTACCAGAAGGATTGGAGACGAGGTCGTTGGTGAGGGTGGGGTGAGAACTAAGGGTGTTGGGAGTGGTGACAGTTCAGGGTGAGACCGCTGACCAGGGTGCTGAGAGGGTAAATTTTTTTAAAGTGCAACTGCCTGCCCATTCTACTGAACAATGTAGATGAACAAAGCTTTGCACTGACCCCAGTAACAGGGACAGTTGCTTTTATAGATGAAGCAGCAGTAATTTAGAGGAGAATTGGAATTTATTGTAATCAATGTATAACTTTTCTGTAGGGACTATGAGTTGATATTTTATATTTGTCCAGCTAAATTAAAAAGATGCCTTTTTTCATGCTTTTTCATAATCATGTATTACCTCTCATGGGACTATATGGAAGCTCAGTGAAATATTTCCTTTGGTTCAATTCCTTTGCTATATATACTTAAAGAATCTCCATTGCCAACCATGATATTTTTAAGATGCATCATTTGGAAATTGTAGTTTTCATATACTTTTATTTTAAAATCTGTAGGGACTCAAATCATAGGGAATTAAACTAGATAATAGTTTTGTTTTTTTTTTTTTTTTAATCTTTCATATAACATGCAATTTGGAAGGAAGCAGTGCAGGGGTGAAGTAGAAATTCCATAGCCCTACCAAGGTCGTAAGCGTATTCTTTCTTTCTGTTTTGTCATTTTTTAGAACTGAAACATGGCTGCTGCATCACCAGCAATGGAATTGACTCTCTAGGCAGGAAGAAGGAAGAGGAAAAAGACTCCTACCAGTTCAGCCGCCTTTGGGTAACTCTCCCAGATGTCCTACACAACGGCGGCAACAGCAACTTCCTCTTCCATCTCATTATCCACACTGATCTTTTAGGGAAGCTGGGAAATGCAGTTTGTAGCTGCCTCCAAGAATAGTAAGAAGTAGTAAGAAGGAAGGATGTAACTGGTAGACTCTTGCCACAATGTTTGGCATTTTGGTGAAACATGATGCTATTTCATGATGACACGAGATGTATATTCTCAGAAAAGGCCATTCAAGATGGTGTTATCCATGGGCTGGAAAATGTCCATGTCTAGGTCTTCCCTCACATGACCAGAGAAGCTGGACAAACTCCTTACAGCTATTTTAAAAAAGAAAGAAAAAGAAGAAAGAAAGTAACTACTACAATGTGGCAGAGTGAAAGGTGAACAAACACTTAGGTGTCTCAGTTGCTATGGTAGATGGGATTTGTCACTCCTTCAGTGCCCCCTTGTGCCCAATATACTGTAACAGGAAAATAAAATTAAACACTGTAGAAAGAGACTAGTTGAAAAGCTTCCTTCAATACAGTTACAGTGTAGCAATATGTGGTTTTGGCTATTAGAAAGTCAAAAAGAAAAAATATATATGTTCATGACATTGGAACAAAAAGTCACAATCTTCAGACTTATTTTATTTTGATAAGAGGTTTTCTTGTCAAAATAATATGTTTTAATTACATTTAGTTTAAATTTATGCCCAGTCTTATTTTTTTTTTTAAATATCTGCTAAATCACCTTCAACTTACCAAACTATGAACTTGGGTTATAATTTACAAGCAAATTTGATCATTTGGAATTTGAGAGGGTTTTGTGGAAATAAAATACTTATTTAGTTTGTGTGGATATCAAACTAATCTTTATTAAAGAGAGTATAGATCAGAGTCCCTCTGATGGACTTAACAGGAATTGAGTAAATTTTTTTTTTTTACACTGAACCAAACCATGAAAAACTATGAACATCATTTTATTACTGTTTATCTTATAATTTACCTTATAGTTTATCTTATAAATAAAGATACTTTTTTTTGAGACAAAATGGACCCAAGTCAGACAATTACATCAAGATGGTAACTTTTCATTCTTGATATGCTGCTACCAGGCATTTACACTTGGCTGCAGAGAAAAACAACAGACCTCTGGCATGGTCTGCCAGAGATAAAGCATCAGCATAAATTCTGAACAATCTTTGACCTCTACCTTTATGAAAACTCAGTTTAAGCTAGATGCAAGAGTGTTTTGTTTGTTTGTTTTTAATTTTCTTTAACTGTTGGGAAAACATTGGAACACATAATGCAAATTTTACTAGCCGCACTGTCATCAAATAATTGATAAAAGAAGTTGGCAAAACTAAAGCTCCCCATGCCTTTGTTACGGGTGGGCACCCATTGAGCATTAAGTTGGTCTTGCTGATCTACATTCTCTAATTGCCCCCAGGTAGATTCTAATAGAAGCAACATTTAGAGCTGTAATCACCAGTAGACAACGACTAATAAAATTCCCTCTTTGCACAGAAGAAAAAGCTGAAGTTACAGAGAAACAAATCCTCTCAAAGTTTCATGGGCCGAAGTAGGAGCTAGAACCAAGGTCTTATCCAGAGTTCATATTAACTCCAAACTGCTGCCACCATTTACAGAGACTTACAAGGGTAGCAGCTTCCTACCCATATGTGTGTGACTACTCTGAGGTAAGGCTGAGACAAGATCTTAGAATTTCTGACTCTTTTCTAGTCTCTTTCTTGTCTACTGCTCTGTCACTCTATCTCCCTTCTCTAACATGAAGACTTGACCTATTCCAAATCTCCTTTGGAAGAAAACAGGTCAACACATAAGAATGCCACTGGGCTAACATTGTCAACAGGGAAATTAAAATTTGTCTTCTGCTTGAAATAAACTGTTGTCAGTTTAAAGTACAGTAGAAAAGTAATTCACCATAGGCGAGGAGGAAGGAGAACCTTTGGAATTTATTTTTAATAAAAGATCCTGCAAGTAGAAGAAAACCCCTGAAACTCTGGTTTTATTGACACCCATTAACACGTGAACTTGAAGCAAGAGTATGAAAGCTCTTAAAATCTGCCCTTTCAAGAACTTTGAACAGTTATGTAGGGAGTTACAAGTACATAAGATGAAAATGAACACCTTTCCTCGGTAAGTAGATTTCAGGAGCGCTGAGAAACCATAAAGAGAAAGTTGAGGGTAATAGGACCTCACCTAGTAATTTTCTAGGGTGAGAAGATGGGGTTAAATGGCCCAGGACTAAAAGGAAAGAGAGAAAGAAGGGCAACTCATTGTTAAATTATGTAGAAAAAATTCTGCCCTGAAATTCTCCTTTTGGGTAAGAATTTTTACCTTCTCTGACAATCTGATCAGATTGAACAGTTCGATAAAATGTTTAAATGACTGATTTTTGTGTTTCTGGTCAATGAAAACCTAAATACAAATACAAGTGAAATATCTTTGCTTATTCTATATCAGTATAAATAGGTGGAGAGTGGAAAATCAGTGTCTCACTTTACATTCAATCCAATCTTGCTTTCAGCTGGATTGTAGAGGAGATTCTTGGCATTTCTGCATGTGACTCTATTCAGTTACCCAGTTATGGGCCTTTCCTCTACCTTAAATCCATCCATAAGTGGCCATTATATCCTGGTCCCAAAGATAGTGAATGGGTGGGGGAGAACAGAACCCTTAACAGCTACTTCTTCGGTTCACCATGTGTTTGCTCCTCCAAGTGTGATCTGCAAGCCGCTCACATCAGCATCATCTGGGAGCTTGTTTGAAATGTAAATTTCAAACAGAACCAACATTTAAAAAAGATACTTGGGTGCAGTGTACGCACATTAACATTTGAGAAGCTTATAATACTTCTTCAGATGGAAATGTTTATTATGAAGCTGATAAAGCTTAAAATATACCTCACATGACTTAAGTGCCTACTCTGGGAAATATTTGGAAATATCCAGGAAATAAAATGAATAAGATTATCTGCGTATATTTCTATTCTCTGCTTGATGTTTCTTTTTCTTCTATTTTATGCCAACAACTATTCTACTGAATCAGCTTGGCTTTTGATTGGTTAATTGACTTATTCATTGCATAAATCTATATTAAACACTCTGTGTACCAAACATAATAAAAAGATAATGAAGACATGTCCTTCTCCTTGAGAAATTCAGACTCTGACTAGGGGAGCAAAATTAGTGTTTCAAGTAGCCCTAACTCAGATGTTCTTAACTTCAAGTGGGTCACCGTCCCCATTGATAGCATGATGGAAGTTAAGAAAAATTCCTCAGGAAAATGTCCACAATTTTGGATGTCAAAGTAACCAGATTAGTATGGAGATGGAGTTGCTCATGCTAAAGCTTGGGTCAGCAAACCAAAACTTCCCTACGTTTCTATACCCTACTCCCCAGAAAAGAAAGTCCCAGGTAAACCAGCCAGCACTTGCCTGCTTAGCACAAGTCTCCTGACCTGGTTCCAACACTTCCCTTTACTCCGTATGAGAAAAGTAGCTCTGCTTTGACCAGCTAGCAAATGCCCAGTATAACTTCCTTTATCCTGCTCACTTTCTATAAAAATCTCTTACCTTGTACAGCTCTTTGGAGTGCCTTACTGTCTCTAGATTGGATGCTGTCCGACTCATGAATTGTTGGAAAAAAGCTTACTAGATCACTAAATATTCTATGAAAATTTTTCTTTTAACGTGGGAAATTCATGGTACCCCTGGAGCCCAGCTGAAGATCTCCTCAGATAGTTTTCTTAACCTGGTTCTCTTTGGCTGCAGTGTCTGGGATTCATGAATCTTAGAGACATCCCAAAACTCCAAAATCATATATAAAATTCTTCATCTATGTGCATTTTTCTGGGAAGAGAGACCATAATATTAATTTGCATACCAAAGAAAGCCATTTCCCAGAAAGGAGATAATAATTTTGAAGGTTTATAGATATTTTTACTACTTAGCAAATTCTTCACATGTGTTCTTCTTAGCATCTCAAAAGAATGAGTAAACTGGAGATTCAGAGATGAGGTCTGAAGAAAATGTGAGGGATTTAGCTTAGCTTCACACTCCATCATGATTCCCTGCCTTTTGAGCCCGTAAAATCTTGAGGGGCCTTCTCGTCCAAACACCACATCCTCCATGTTCATGAGTGTTCCTGAAGTGTTTCTGGCTCCCAAATCTTTTTTTTTGTTTTGTTTTGTTTTGTTTTGTTTTGTTTTGTTTTTCATAAACTTAATTTTTTAGAGTAGTTTTAGATTTACAGAAAATTTTCAAATGATAGTACAGAGAATTCCCATTAACCCCAGTCTCAGTTTGCCTTATTATTAACATTGCACATTAATATGGTACATTTGTTACAATTAATGAACCGGTATTGATAGATTCTTATTAACTAAAGTCCAGACTTATTCAGATTTTCTTACTTTTTCCCTAATGTCCTTCTTTTGTTCTAGGATCTCATCCAGCACACCACATTACATTCAGTCATCCTGTCTCCTCAGGCCCCTCTTGGCTGAGACAGTTTCTCAGACTGTCCTTGGTTTTTGTTTTTGTTTTTTTTTTTTTTTTTCACTTTCTAATCATACCATTTAATACAGGAAAGTGACTGTCTTCTTAATGACAATCTCTGGCTGGCTCCCAAATCTTAGTCCCTGCTGGGCAGCACCAATCACCCCAATATCCCAGGAGGCCAATTGTTTCCTTAAACAAGTTTCCCCGGTTTCCTGCAGTGGGCAGGCAGACCTTCGTGACCATGAAGAAAAGGAGAGAGGGAAGAAGGAAGTTAGCTCAGAAGGAAGGGGTGAAGGAAGGACATGCAATGCCATGATAGTCTCTTGCTTGGAGAATACCAAGGCAATAATATTAAAAAAAAAATGTTTGCTTAAAATGCAGCTGAGACATGGGCAATCTTTCTCTTTGGGCAAGGTGAATTAAAAATGATTTGAAGTTGAATTTAATAAAGCTCTTTAAATAAAGAGCCTCAGCTTGCCTGAAGTTACCCAGTTAGGAGAGCTCCAGCTCTATTTCATAGTCTTGGTGCTTAAAAATATAGCTCCTTGTATTCTCTTTTTCTTGAATGATCTTGGATGTTGTCACAAATACGAACAGCTATAATACATTTTCTTTGTAAGATTTTGTGCTTTAAAATATTTATTTTCCTTTTGTCTATAAGGATAAGATACATAAGGTAGGCAATGGGCTAAAATATGTTCATTTTTTTCTTTAATGATAAAATTTTGAACTGTAATCTTAATCATATATACAGAACTAGATTTGACAACCTAGATTAGGAAGAGTAGGCATGTTACTTCTTTGGAACTGAATTTCTTTTTAGACCATTAAAATTTTGGAAAAACTGTCTTTTGAGTAAAATATTTCGTGGATTGTTTTAGAACGTAGGCAGTGGTTCTTCTTATTTTTTAAAGCTGGAATTCATGCATGAATTGTAGTGCCTAGAACAGTCTCATTATTTCATTTCCATTTGCCTAATAGTAACAATTTACTCTAATTGAATCTTTTAATTGAGAAATACCAGAGTACTTTATAAGCATTAATTAATGCTCCCAACTCTACAGTGCGGGAAGTTAAGTGTTAGCCTTGTTTTATAAATGGAGAACTTAAAGAATAGAGTTAAGTGACTTGCCCAGGGCCACCCAGGAAGCCAAGAGGTGGAAGGCCCAGAGTTTTTGGCTCTGGGCCAATGCTCATCCCCTTGGTTCTCAAGCTGGAGACAGGCCTGTGTTTTGGTTTATGTGGAACAAGAGAGCAAGGATAAAGCATGGGAATCCTCGAATCTTCACTCCTTTGTTTCATAGATGAGGAAACTAAGTCACAGAGCAGTAGTGAGACTTCACTACCCAAGATGCATTTGTCCATTCATTCATTCACTCATCATTTATTCATTTAACAAGGATTCATGGAGCACCTCTCACATGATAAGCATGCTTGAATTCTGGAAACACACTGAACAAGACAAAGTCCCGGTTCTTGAGGAGCTTATATGACAGTGGGAAGAAGAAAGTCAATAAGCAAGTAGACAAATTTTATACTGTATCAGGTTGTAATAAGCATAAAAATGCCACACAAGGGAGAGGAAGTGTGTGTGTGTTGGAGGGAAGCTGTTGCTGTTTTATATATGGCATGCAATGAAGTTCTCATTGATATTAAGATATTTGAGCAGAGATATGGATTGTGGGAGCAAGACATGCAGGTAGCTGGAGGAACAGCTTTCCAAGCAGAGGGAACAGCATATGCAAAAGCCCTGAGGTAGAAGAGTGCTTGGCTTATTTAAGGAACAGTGAAGAGGCAAATTTACCCAAGAGAAGCCAGCAAAGGGAAGAGTCTTAGGCAATGAGGTTAGAATGCAAAAGGGGCAGCATTTCAGAGGACCTGGTCAGACACTGTAAAGACTTACCCTGGCTGACATATGAAGCCAGGAAACGATTTGGGCAGAGGGATGAGGCACTCTGATTTACATTTGAGAAGGATCACTCTGGCTGTTATGTGGAGAAGAGTCAGGAGTATGTGACGGAAGTGTGCAAATAAGGAGGTCAGCTAAGTGGTCAAGGGTTATGCTAAAATTGAATATTGACCAAGACAAATGGCAGGGAATAGGAAAAGCTACCACAAACTAAACAGCTATGGCACTAAATCTCAACTTCAGGGCACAAACCTTTCTCCTTGTCATGATGGGTATTTAATAAGCTTTAGAAGGTTTAAAATATTCCTCTGGGTGAGTAACAGCAACTGTATCTAAACTTTCTTCAATGTGTGCTTTTTAAGATATAGATGACAAAAGATGACCGGAGGGGAAGATGCACCTCAGGTATGGAAGTACGGTTCGCTCAGATGAGACACAGTCTAAGACACTGACTCTGTAGATCAAAAGAGAAGTGAAGGAAGGGAGCTAATGATGGGCTGAGCATTGCTGCTGGAAGCTGGAGGGTGGTACTGGAGTTAAGTTTGTGGATACAAGGTCAGTGAACCTGGGTTCAAATTCCAGCTCTGTCTTGCAAGCTGGATGACTTTGGGCAAATTTACCTCCCAGAGCCTCAGTTTCCTCATCTGTGAAATGGGGTTAATAATGCTGGCTCTTTCATTAGGTCAGATCATTTACAGTCTCAGATCACTGAGGTGAAACACTTACTACTATTTTTCAGTAGTAGTAAGACTCATTAAAAATTCATTTTCATAATTCTTAAGTTTATTAAAGAAAGCTTTTCCATGGAAATGCTTATAAAACAAGTTATTTTTATAATTCAGCCTTCATTTGTTACTGCTTAAGATCTTCAAGAAAGTTTAGCAAGAAAATTATAGGCCTCAGTCTTTCTGCTGATTCTTTGTCATCAGATATTTTGTCATCAAAATACCACACTTTGTCATCAGTGTACTCTATGTTATAGAGTCTAAGATTTTTAATGTGTGAGCCATCTCACTTAACAGGAAAGTTCTTTGTGAATAAATTTATCAATTAGGAATGCTTTCCTCTGTGTGTATCAGAAAGACACAACCAGCAGGGTCTTAGTGATAAGGATATGTGATTATTTTACATGCCAGGGAGTCTAGAGATTTGTAGACCAGGAATGGTGTAGTGGTTCAAAGATCAGAGTCCTGGGCAATTTGTATCTTCCTATTTTATGATTCTTGGGTGTTGGGTTTTCCTTATTTTGCTGCTTATGTCATAGTCACAAGATGGTTGCTTATCTCATAGCTCTGGACTTACATCCTTATGGTAATCACATTCAGAAAAGTAGTGGAGAAAATGATGCTGTCTTCACCAAGGGAAAGGAAGCCCCCAGTAGACATCCCCTCACTTCTCATTATTCAGTTTAGGACCACATGACATTTCTAGACCCTTTTGCTTCATCATTGAAAGAAATGGTTACCATGCCTGCTACAGAGCAGCCATGTGTAATCCCTGTAGATGAGAAGAGCCCACGTTCCCTGAGACCAAGATCTCTTTGTTTGCTCTTAAACATAAAATCAGGATTCTTTTAGCAGGTAAGAAGTACACTTGTGTTCGTGTGTGGGGCTGGGGCAGGGATGAGAGTTGGGCAGGGGAGTATCTGAATGAGTACTTCAGATAGGGTAGTGTTGGCTGGCTTTTCTAGAAATGACATTTAAGCTGTGATCTGAATCCTTCCAACCTGGTATGTTGGAGGAACAGGAACATATCCATGGTGGTTGGGTGTGATGGTCATTGAGGTTGACATGTAGGCAGGGCCAGGTTAAGAGTTTAAATCTCACTCTAAATAAAATGGGAAGCCATTGGAGGGTTTGGAGTACATGAATAACAAGATCTGATTTATGTTTTCAAAAAGATAGTTCTAGCTTCTGAGTGGTTAATGAATAGAGATGGCAGGAAGAGAAGCAGGGAGATGGATTAGGGAGCTATTCCAGGCGACTAGGTAGTCGAGGGTAGAGGCGTGGGCTAGGATGATATGGTAGCCAGTCTCCACATTTGCCCCCAATGATTCTCTCCTCTTCGTACAGGTATATCTCATTTTACTGCAGTCACTTTATTGCCCTTTGCAGAGATTGCGTTTTTACAGACTCGAAGTTTGTGACAACTCTGTGTCAAGCAAGTCTATCGGCACCATTTTTCCAACAGCTTTTGCTCATTTTGTGTCTCTGTGTTACATTTTGGTAATTCTTGCAATATTTCAAACTTTTCATTATTATTACATTTGTTATGGTGATCTGTGATCAGTGGTCTTTGATATTACTATTGTCATTGTTTTGGGGTAACATGAACTGCACCCGTATAAGACAGCAAACTAATTGAGTGTGTTTTGACTGCTCCACCAGCCAACTGTTCCCCAAATCTATCCCTCTCCTTGGGCCTCTCTATTCCCTGAGACACAACAGTATTGAGATTAGGTCAATTAATAACTCTACAATGGCCTCTAGTGTTCAAGTGAAAGGAACAGTAGTACATTTCTCACTTTAAATCAGAATCTAGCAATGATTAAGCTTAGTGAGGAAGGCATGTTGAAAGCCAGGATAGGCCAAAAGCTAGGCCTCTTGCCCCAAACAGTTAGCCAAGTTGTGAAAGCAAAAGAAGAGTTCTTGAAGGAAAGTAGCAGTGCTACTCCAGTGAACACACAAATGATAAGAAAGCAAAACAGCCTTATTGCTGATATGGAAAAAGTTTTAGAGTTCTGGATAGAAGATCAAATCAGCCACAACATTGCCTTAAACCAAAGCCTAATCCAGAGCAAGGCTCTAAATCTCTTCAATTCTATGAAGGCTCAGAGAGGTGAGGAAGCTGCAGAAGAAAAGTCCAAAGCTAGCAGTGTTTGGTTCATTAGGTTTAAGGAAAGAAGCCATCTCCATAACATAAAAGTGCAAGGTGAAGCAGCAAGGGCTGATGTTAAAGCTGCAGCAAGTTATCCAGAACATCTAGCTGAGATAATTAATAAAGACAAAACAGCCTTCTATTGGAAGAAGATGCCATGTAGGACTCATAGTTAGAGAGGAGAAGTCAATGCCTGGCTTCAAAGCTTCAAAGGACAGGGTGACTCTCTTGTTTGGGGCTAGTGCAGCTGGTGACTTTAAGTTGAAGTCAACACTCATTTAACATTCCGAAAACCCTAAGCCCTTTAAGGCTAAATTGACTCCGCTGTGCTCTACAAGTGGAACAACAAAGCCTGGATGACAGCACATCTGTTTACAACATGGTTTACTGAATACTTCAAGCCCACAGTTGAGACCTATTGCTCAGAAAAAAGGATTTCTTTCAAAATAGTACTTCTCATTGGCATTGAACCTGGTCACCCAAGAGCTCTGATGAAGCTGTACAATGAGATTCGTGTTGTTTTCATGTCTGCTAACACAATATCCATTCCACAGCCAGTGGATCAAGGAGTTATTTCAACTTTCAAATCTTATTATTTAAGAAATATATTTTGTAAGGCTATAGCTGCCATAGATAGTGGTTTCTCTGATGGACCTGGGCAAAGTCAATTGAAAAACCTTCTGGAAAGGATTCACCATTCTAGATACCATGAAGAACATTTATGATTCATGGGAAGAGGTCAAAATATCAACATTAACAGGAGTTTGGAAGAAGTTGATTCCAACTCTCAGGGATGACTTTGTGGGCTTCAAGACTTCAGTGAAAGAAGTCACTGCAGATGTGGTAGAAATGGCAAGAGAACTAGAATTAGAAGTGGAGCCTGAAGATGTGACTGAATTCCTGCAATATCATGATAAAGCTTGGACATATAAGGAGTTGCTTCTTATGGATGAACAAAGAAAATGATTTCTTGAGATGGAATCTACTCCTGGTGAAGATGCTGTGAAGATTGTTGAAATGACAACAAAGGATTTAGAATATGATATAATGTAGTTGATAAAGCAGCAACAGGGTTTGAGAGGACTGACTCCAATTTTGAAAGAAGTTCTACTGTGGGTAAATGGCTATCAAACAGCATTGCTTGCTACAGAGAAATCATTGGTGAAAGGAAAAGTCAATCCATGTGGCAAACTTCATTGTCTTATTTTAAGAAATTGCCTCAGCTACCCCAGCCTTCAGCAATCACCCCCCCATCAGTTAGCAGTCGACATTGAGACAAGACCTTCCACCAATAAAAAAATTACAACTCACTGAAGGCTCAGATGATGGTTAGCATTTTTCAGCAGTAGAGTATTTTTAAATTAAGGTATTTGTATTTTTTTTTTTTAGACCTAATGCTATTGCACACTTAATAGACTACAGGATAGTGTAAACATAACTTTTACATGCACTGGGAAACCAAAAATTTTGTGTGACTTGCTTTATTGTGATATTTGCTTTATTGCAGTGGTCTGGAATGGAACCCACAAAATCTTCCAGGTATGCCTGTACTTACATCCTTTTGTGGTCACCTCTTACATTTTACCAGGATTAGTCAATGTGACCAACAGAATACAGCATAAGTGATATTCTGTTGCTTCTGAGATTAGGTTATAAAAGACTATGGCTTCCATCTTTGTCTCTCTTCCTTGGATCTCTCTCTGAGAGAAATAAGCTCCCATGTGTTTCTAAGGATAAACCCATGTAGCCAGGGACTGAAACCTCCAGCCAGTAGCCAGCAAAGACCTGAGGCAGGACAACAACTACCTGAGTGATCTCAGACACGGATCCTTCCCCAGCTGACAGTTTGCAACCTCATGAGGAACCTGAAGCCAGAACGACCCAGCAAAGCCCTTCCCAGATTTCTGACCCTCAGAAACCCTGTGAGATAATAAATGCTTGTTGTTTTATGATACCCTGCTCTGGAATCATTCATTATGTCAAATAGATGACTAATATAGGTGGGATCAGTGGAGACGGAGAGAATTAGAATTTTAGAGAATTTGATGCCTAGGGATTTGGCAAGAATTCCTATAGAAGCAGTGAGAGTCAAGAGTCTGATCAAAGTTAGCTCCCAGAACTTTTACGTGAGCATCTAGGGAGATTTTAATGCCATTTACTGAGAAGAGGAAATTTAGAGAAAAGAGAAGGTTTGGAGTAACATAATTAAGAGTTTTGCTTGGGGCATGTTAGGTTGGAGGTGCTGGTTACTTCTCAGGTGGCCGATTGGCTATGAATCTGGAGTTCTGGGGAGAAATCAGGAATGGGGAAAGAGATGTAAGGATCTCTAGAATATAGGTGGCATTTAAAGGCTGTGGAACTGGACAAGGTAACTTGGAGTGTATACAGAAGAGAAGGGTGCCAGCATAGCCTTGGGCCCCTCATCATTGCTGTCCTTACTGTGAACTTGACCAGGGAATGAAAAATAAATATCTATATTAAAACACAACTCACATTACAAATTAAAACCCAAAACACATATAACTGTTAAGTTGTCCATGCTGGGTCTATTCAATATTGGGCATTCCTACTGAAGAAAGCTTTTAAATCTCTTTATGATGTGGCATTTGTGCACTGTGGGTGTGTGTTAAGATTGCAAAGGGATCTTAACTCTGGAACTTCCTGATACTTGGCATACTTTCATTTGAAACCTTCTTATTGTATGACCATAAATTTGTAGGTTACACATGTATAGCTATGCACAGTAGCTTCCAATGTGTCTGAATTTCCAAGGAAACATGTACCATGGCATTGGCTATTTATGAGTGTGGAGAAACCTAAGGAAAGGTATTTCCATTTCATATTCCTTCACAAATTATAGCTCAGTATGGGTCTTTAAAAACTAGATTTGCTTTACTTCAAACAGCTTGCTTATCCTGAGTTCTCTGGGTGTGTTGGTGCATATATATACTTCTGAGGGCTCTTTTATAAATGATGTAGTGTGCCAGAACCTTATCACGCTTAGGCTCCTTGGAAACAGAGAAGTTATCCTTTGCCTTGAGAGCAAAGATGCCTAAAAGCCATCTTTCATTTGAGGTCAAGTTCCATTACCTTGAAAACTTTTAGTCTTCAAAATACAAAATTAATATAGCAAGATACAAATTATATCTCCAGTGATCAGAAGGAGGCATGTCCCACGTACCCTACAGAGAGAAGGATAATGGCGAGCAACTGAGTCTCTTGTATTGGTGACAAAATAGGACGGACACATAGCAGAACTTCTTGAAAGTTGAGTGTGAATAGGATTTTTTCCCTCTGCTTTCAGGACTGTTCTTTTCCTATCTCAAGGAAGACTGAGTCTCCAGGGTACGTGGACTCGTGATTTGGCCTTAAGCTTACAGTTTGTACTTCCCATATGAACACCCACACCCTGTACTTCAATCATGATATGTCACCAGCAGGTGGCAACAGCGAGTGCAATAGAACAAAAAAAACGTGAGGTCAAGATCTCTGCAGATAAGTAGGAGAGTGGCAGGCCATTGTATGCAAAAGGGAAAAGACTTCCACTTATTTAAAAAGAAATGTATTTTACCATTCTACTTCACCTCTCCAAAAGCCCATTTTCTTTCTGCCGTCAACATTGATTTGCACCACAGTTCAGTATTCTATTAATCAGAGGAAGTTCTTTTAACAGCCTGCAGATCTTTTCCTTTACATCAAGGGAAGGGTGGTTTCCCAGCGTTTGTTAAAGAGTTATTTTCTGACTTGCCTGCCCCTGTGAGACTCTTAAAACAACTCTGAAAGCAAGTGGCAAGGAATACTTTATTACTTAGAAGACTTAGCAAGCGCTAACTAATTTGACCTGTTAAGTAGAGAACTGGAAAGCTGGGAAGGGATGACTGGATTATTTGCCAACATGCAAGAACAACAGAATCCATGGTGTTGAAAGCTGACAGCAGCTGTGGTCAGAGGGGTTCACTGGCCCTGACTCCCAGCTGGTTGATAAGGAATCCCATTTCTTGATGGATACCATCTCAAAGATAGGGAATTGTAACCCTGCAGTGGCTTCTGTGATTTCAGAGCTAGAGTTGTGAGAGACAATATGACAGAGTGTACATGCTTGGATTTGTCACACACACAGTGAGGCTCTCAACCTCTCTTTCAGGTTCAAGGAGGAAGTTTATTTGAGAAAAGGTCAACTGGGAGCACATGTTCTTGAGGGAACATCTGCTCCATAAGGATGCAGACACTTGGAAGGGCATCCTTTGCAGGCTGTGGATGGGACAAGCCATAATGAGTAAGGATGAGTTTGCCCTGTGCTTGGGTCTACTCTGAGCTCCAAATTCTGTTATAGACTTAATAAGTTAGTGAGACATCAACCATCACACTGCATCAAGGGAGATAAATATAATACAAAAACGTGAGGTCACGATTGTAGGCACAGCCTTAGCAGGGCACCTCTAAAACATGATCCCTTCATGCTCGTCTGAAAGCAGGAGTGTGAAAATTTTGTAGAACCTCTTGCCTCCATATCACTTAGAATCCAAACTGTTAGTATCTTCCTGAGATGCAATTCCAGTCACCCAGGAAGGCCCTTCCCACTTCACTTGATCTCGAAGACCAACGCTCGTCATACTTTTAAGAGGGTGGAAGCTGTCTTTACGTCGGCACCTAAAAAAGCTCACTGTAAGAGGTCGAGCTATGGCTTTGGCTTTGCCTGTGACTGACATTTAAACTTCTTGTAAGTCACAAAATTTATGCATTTCCATTTAGTCATCTGTTAAATAGGGTAATGATTCTGCCTAGGAGACACTACAGAATACATAGTAGTAACTAATTCTGGCTATTACTTCTTTATGTGCTAATTGCTAGACCTCAAAACATCCCTGAGCTTGATCACTGCTTCTGCTATTCTAGGGAGGACAATTCTGAAGTATAGATTGACCAAGAACCCATCCAAATTATGTGCAAATCTAGCCAAGAATCAAGCACAAATCTTTGGACACACATGAACAGCTGCGAGGGAAGGCAAATTGAGTGTGTGTATCTACACCAGGGGACTGCACTACTGTAAATAATGATGACTTGAACTCTTAGTTGTGATGCCTTAACTTTTTCAAATAGATCAGAAGCAAGGGGACACAGAGGAAGTTTGCTAACCTTGGTCATGTCTTAGATCCTCATTTGACCTCCAGATTCTGGATTGCTTTGAGGACTAGTGAAACACATAGCAATGATTAGCAAAATCATATATATATATATTTTTTCTCAGACCCAGATAACAGAATTATCTGAAGGAGATGAAATAGAATAAAACAGGGTAAAAAGAATTATGAAGGAAAATTACCTCTGACTTAAAAGTGATTATGGTGACATTTAACATTAAAGAGGATTGTTACAGAGTGTAGAATTGTTTAGTCGTTACAATCATCATTTTCAAAGCCACATATTCTGCTTTATCTCTGTAGTAGTTTTGTCTACTAGCAAATGAAGAGAGGGCCCCTGGGCTTTTGGAAACATTCAAACTATTCTATAGAATTACTCGTGGGGGTGGGGCAAGAGGGAATGGGCTCGTAAACAAATTGTTATTCACAACTGTCACTGAATTCTTATTAAAAGTATCTGAGGGCTTCCCTGGTGGCTCAGTGGTTGAGAATCTGCCTGCCAATGCAGGAGACACGGGTTCGAGCCCCGGTCTGGGAAGATCCCACATGCCGCGGAGCAACTGGGCCCGTGAGCCACAATTACTGAGCCTGCGCGTCTGGAGCCTGTGCTCCGCAACAAGAGAGGCGGTGATAATGAGAGGCCCGTGCACCGCGATGAAGAGTGGCCCCCTGGCTATTGTAAATAGAGCTGCAATGAACATTTTGGTACATGACTCTTTTTGAATTACGGTTTTCTCAGAGTATATGCCCAGTAGTGGGATTGCTGGGTCGTATGGTAGTTCTATTTTTAGTTTTTTAAGGAACCTCCGTACTGTTCTCCAGAGTGGCTGTATCAATTTACATTCCCACCAACAGTGCAAGAGTGTTCCCTTTTCTCCACACCCTCTCCAGCATTTATTGTTTGTAGATTTTTTGATGATGGCCATTCTGACCGGTGTGAGATGATATCTCTTTGTAGTTTTGATTTGCATTTCTCTAATGATTAATGATGTTGAGCATTCTTTCATGTGTCTGTTGGCAATCTGTATATCTTCTTTGGAGAAATGTCTATTTAGGTCTTCTGCCCATGTTCATTGCAGCTCTATTTACAATAGCCAGGACATGGAAGCAACCTAAGTGTCCATCATCGGATGAATGGATAAAGATGTGGCACATATATACAATGGAATATTACTCAGCCATAAAAAGAAATGAAATGGAGGTATTTGTAGTGAGGTGGATGGAGTTAGAGTCTGTCATACAGAGTGAAGTAAGTCAGAAAGAGAAAAACAAATACAGCATGCTAACACATATATATGGAATCTAAGGGAAAAAAAAAAGGTCATGAAGAACCTAATGGCAAGATGGGAATAAAGACACAGACCTACTAGAGAATGGACTTGAGGATATGGGGAGGGGGTGGGGTAAGATGTGACAGGGTGAGAGAGTGGCATAGACATATATACACTTCCAAATGTAAAATAGATAACTAGTGGGAAGCAGCTGCATAGCACAGGGAGATCAGCTCGGTGCTTTGTGACCACCTAGAGGGGTGGGATAGGGAGGGTGGGAGGGAGGGAGATGCAAGAGGGACGAGATATGGGAACATATGTATATGTATAACTGATTCACTTTGTTATAAAGCAGAAACTAACACACCATTGTAAAGCAATTATACTCCAATAAAGATGTTTAAAAAAAAAAAAAGGAGTGGCCCCCACTTGCCGCAACTAGAGAAAGCCCTCGCACAGAAACTAAGACCCAACACAGCCATAAATGAAATAAATAAATGAATAAATAAAACCCAAAAGTTAAAAAAAAAAAAAAAAGTATCTGAACATTTGGATTTGTTTGATGAACTCAGACTTTTGCTTCTTGCCACTTATGAACGTATTTCCAGAATTTGGGGAATAAATGAGTTCAGTTTCAAAGTTGATGAAATGGTTTGTGAACTTTAGAGGGAAAATCAATGTGGAAGAATATGGTTACAACAAAGTGATTTATTGTGAATATTTAATCAGAGTAAACAAAATTTGTGCCCTTGGATAAATGTTTAATTAGTGAAGTCTTAATTGAAGGCTTAATTGTAGATGAAGAGTAGCTGAATTTATATTCAAATTGTATATGAAATATATAGCAGCCTATACTATTATGCAAAAGAGAGGATTATGCATATTCACCAAGTTTTTCTGTGTTTGCCTATATGAGGTTCCAGGAACTGGTAAACATTAAAGTTATGAAATGTACCACATTATTACAAAGACTGTAACTTTTTTGTTTGTGTTTTCCATTTCTTAATGGCCTCTGATGATTTGACCAAAGGCACTTGTTAAATAGAAGATGAAAGACATATGACATCTTTGCTGGGCAGTTCCTCATCTCCCTGTACCATACAATTTGAAAACAATATTTATGATTTTTTTCCACTTTCAAATAATATATGCCCTATTATGGAAAACAGGTAAATTTATAAAAAGTATAAAAAAGAGAAACACTGATCGTATTTCTCAAAAATTAACACTATTAATATTTTAATATTTTTTCTTCTATTTCTACATTTTATATATTATATATCATTTTGTGGTTGATTTTTTACTTCATATTTTTACTTTACATATCCTGAGATTCACATTTTGTTTTGCACATTATGAGTTCTTCCTAAGTATATCTTGCTGTAATATTCAGTCTGAATGGATAATTAATAGCATAAATTACCAAATGTTTTTATATTTAAAAAATATTGTTTAGGAAATACATACTTTAATGATGAAAAAAACATGAAACCTAAAAGTAAACTTCATTTTTATTGATCACTACTACAAACATATTAAGTGCTCATGAAATGCCTCTTTGCTTCTTGATTCTCTAGCACTCTTGGGACAGTTCTTTAAAACTATCATTTAGATATTGGGAGTAAAGTTTTGAAAATTGTTTTTCAGACCAGGAGGCCTACTGGAAAATAAAATCCCTAAGAAGTCACAGAAATTCATGGATCTCCTGGAGAAAAGTTATGTATTTTAGGTTCTCCTAAATTAATGTTAGGCCTGAAGGTAGGCTGAGAATGATAAACTTCTAAGGACTATTTTTTGTAGTATGATGTTAAGTGAAATAGAAAATATCCCCAATATCTGGAACACACACATACATTGCAGTTTATAAGTTAGAAATATTTAGAAAAGAAAGATGCTATTTTCTGAATTTCTCTATGTTTATCTCTATAATAATCATTTGCATTCTGATTTAATTTTCTTTGTGGGGGTCAGGTGGGGGAACTATTAGTACAATTTTCCAGTCTGTTGAAACTTTTAAATTAGGCTGAAAATCTTTGAGCACACCAGTACCCTCACCTTTCAAGATATTACATAACCCTTGCTTTTTAATAGGGAAAACAAAACAAAACAAAAATATAAAACCCTCTAATGAAACACGGCACAACAATCTTAGACGGAATGTTTCTCTTTGCTATTTCTGAATAAGTCAAAGTAACACATGGTTAGTAAAGTGTTTTAGCTGCTGAGGTAGCAATTTTTTGCATCCAGGAATTTGAGACTTGGCTATGCAGACTTTACCCCGGCCACTCTGTCCCCTAGGTTGATATCCTAAAGCCTCAAATTTGCTTTGAGACAATTAAAAAGGTTTTGACACATTGAGAGTTGCATTAATTCCTCTTATTCAGAGTTATGAAAAAAGACACAGGTCATGAGTTCCTGCTTGGAAACTGTAGGGTTCCTGATGTAGACATTCGACCTGGAAGACACTTGAGCCAATTCTGTCTTGTCCAAACCAATCTTTATTTTCCAAAGAGTAAAGTCTCAGTTTGCTTAGGACCATGTTTCAGTTTGCCTAAGTCAGTCCCAATGTATGCCTGTTGTCTCTGTGAAATTATAACAGCATCTCTTCTCACCCTCAAGGGTTTCTGGTTTAAAGGATAAATTATAGAGCTACCTTACTAATGAGGGAACAGAACCTCAAGCTTTGAAAGAGCTGCACGGGGGGCTTTAAGTAGATCAAACTAAGTTTATGGCAGAGTTTAGAGATGAACACTTCTAACTTCCAAGCCAGGGTTAAATTTATTATACTGAAGCTATTCATGATTTCAGAGGAGTGAAACAAACACAAAAACCACTAGATTTTTGACTAAGCAGTGCATGCTTCGTGATGTTAGTGATGCTCTCACTTTGAGAACTTCTGACACTCAAAGTTTTAAAGTGACATTTTCATACTGGAAGACAGAGATGGGAGAGTGCACCTTCCTCAGCAGCAACCATTCACTTTTTCTTCTTAATATATAATTTATTTTATTTATGCCAGAGTTTTCTCATAGTAAAAGAGGGGTGGAGTAGAAAACTTGTTTGAAATACAAAATTCACAGAAGAAGGTAGTGTGATGTGGGGTTGGGTTGGTCATTTTTCCCATCAGGGGGCACAAGATCACTCTGACAGCAAAACTGGAAGGTTATCCAGCTGGAAGGGAGAAATTGCCCCTCCGTTTATGCTGAGAACCTTGCTGCTCAAAGTGTGCCCATGAACCTTGAGTGTAGTCTGGAGATCGTTGGAAACGCAGAGTTAGGAGATGCAAGGGCTCCTGTGAGAGCCTCCTAACTCGATCCTGGTCAATTTGCTACAGTGAGTGATTGCAGAAGAAACTGAGTTACTGAAGTGGAGGCAGCACTAAAGTTTACTTTGATATGGAGGAGGCATCAAAAAAGTCTTTCCTTTTGAGATATTAGCTTCAGAGAGTCTCTGCTTTCAAGCCATTACGAAGGAAGATTAAAGTGTACCATAAATTGATCTGAACTGTGTTCAGTTCTGTGTTCTAAGCTCACAATAAAATCCTGAACCAGAAATCTTCGGCGGGGTGGGGGGATGACCTGTACCCTCTCTTGCACTTGGAGAAATACGTAACTGGAAATAGATGGGAAACCAACAACAGGGTGAGAAAATAGAGGAATGTTAATGAGATTAAAATCATAAGGAATACATCATGTCAGTCAGGAAAGTTTGTCTCAACAATTGCTTAAGCCAAGGTTAGAGGAATCTAGTTGGTAAGAATGAAGTTATGTATTGATAAACATCATTGAAATTAGATTCACCAGGACCTTCTGAAGGCGGAGTTAGTAAGAACTTCCGGTAGTGTTCTTTCAATTACTTTGAGTTTTCCAGGAATAAGTAGATCCAAATAAGACAGTGGATTCTCATTCCCTGCTTTTCTTCAACAACAAAATGGGAAAATACATATTAAAAACAGAATTTTGTGTGAGTCAAGTAGAATCACCTGCAGCAATGATGAGTCACCATTTTAAATTACTTGTCAACTCTCAGAACCCTGTGGTCACTATGAATGAAACTGCCCTTCCTGGAGCGTGCCCCAAAGATAGCCCCAAGGGGCAGCGTTTTCTGTCTACCTTTTAAGACACCGAACTTTCTCTCTGCCTTTTAAGAGGCCAAGCATTCAAAATGCACTTTTCCTTTGTGCACCTGCAGTTCTGAGTCAACAAAAATCACCAGCCCAGGGTGATAAGCTCCATATAAATAATTAATGACATGGAACTAATTACTCCTGCATTAGGCCACCTGCACCCTCAAAGCTTGAGAGCCCCAGGTGTGAAAATTGCAGGGGCAAGTAATTGTGAGCTGCATTTCATCACGTAAACCCTGCAGAGGAGGCCCTCGCTGTTTCCTGCTCACGTTTTTTCAGGGTTCAGCAGGTCGAGCATGGGTGGGACCGGCAGCATTTGTAACTATTTCAGAAGGCAAACCAGACAACACAGTGGCTCTTGAAAACCGAGCCCTTAGAGACCACCAGGAGGTAATAGGGATTAAGTTTAATTAGAGGAAAATGTGCCTTGAAGGATATGGTTGGAAATTGTCCCTTGAGGTATGTGAAACCTCCTGCCGCAGCTCTAGGTGAGAACGCTACACTTAGGGGCCATGATTATTCAAGTAGATTCAGCTAAAAGAGTTCAGGATTTCACTCTCCAAACATGTGAATTAAATTACTACATATCTATACATCTGACGTTTTATTTTGGTGGGGATTTTGTTTTAGTGCATTGGTGGTCCGCGCACGCGCGCTTGTGTGTGTGTGACGTAGACTCCCCCAACAAGATCTTAAAATCTTATTTAAAAGAAATCAAAAGCAAAGAACTCTACGCTGACTTAAACACCAGTAGAAGTTCTGAGGTTGTCTTGTACTCACTTGTTATTTTGTGTTGACTTTGGAATGAGGAAGAAAAAGAAAAAAAAAAAAAAAAAACATGACTAAAGTTTCTACCACTACCAACTTCAAGTTCACATTTGATTTTGTTTGATGCAAAGCACAGTCTAAAGATCCAGCTCCTCATTTAATGATAGTTTCTTACCAATTATTATTTCTATTTCATGGGTTGAAGGTGAGTTGAAGAAAGGAATATTTATGAAGTGATAGAAGTAAGGATTCTAAAGGCATTTGGAAAAAAATTTCAACTGGGTTTGTCCAACTATATATTTTCCCTTCTACACACACACACACACACACACACACACCCACAATTTTACAAGAATTAGATCATAGAATAGAGTACCTATTGTTTTCCTTTTGTAAGTTTAAAAATTTTTTAAAAAACAATTTTTTGTCTTGACTCCCTTATCCACTTCTCTTCTGCCCCTCCAACCTGCAACTGAGGCTGACAACCTATGGTTTTCTCTATGCTCATTATTACATTTAAATTTATATTTAAATAAATAGTGGTCTCTAATCATTTTTTAATTAATAAACTTTTTTGAGTAAATATTGAGTGGAATGTACAGAGAGATTCCATATACCCTTCAACTCCTTTCCCGTATTGGTAATATCTTGTATTAGTGTAGTACATTTGTTACAATTGATGGGTCAATGTTGATATATTATTATACATTATTATTAACTAAAATCTATAGTTAGGGTTCTCTCTTGTGTTGTACATTCTATGGGGCTTGACAAATATGAAATGGCATGTATCCACCATAATGGCATCAAACAGAAGAGTCTCACTGACTTAAAATTTCTAATCATGTTTTTACAAAAATTGGATATATGTTGCATCTTGCTTTTCTCTCAGTAGCTTCAAGTCAGCTGGCTGGGTGGAGCCACTTCATTCCTTTCAGTAGCTGTGTTGTGTTCCACAGTATGACTATGCCACAGTTTATTCAACATTTCCCCTTGTGGAGTAGAATTCACATTATACCCTTGTGCATAATATGCTTTTACATTTACAGGATTAAGTCTTAAGAGTAGGGCTGCAAGATCAAAGGCTATGTGCACTATTAATTTTAATAAGTATTGTCATGTGGCTTTTAAAGATAGCTACATCAAGTGACATGTCCATGAGCCATATGTGAGTACTTTTTTTGGTCCTGATCCCCACCAGGACCAGGTTTTTGTTTTTTTTTTTTTAAAGTTGGTATTTTTAAACGGTAATTTTTGTTTGAGAAGGACACATAACATACTAGTTACTTACATCGGCTCTGAATCCTGATTGGGGGAGAGTTCTAGCCCTACCACTTTCTGCTCAGTGACTTAGGCAGTTCACTTTTGCCTCCCAGGGTCTCAGTTTCCTCATCTGTAAAATATGGATGCTAATGATTCTATTTCATTATAGGGTTGATTGAGTGATTAGACAAATGCTGCACATAATAGGCTTAACTTCTGCCTGCCTTAGACAAAGCATTCAATGAATGATAGTTTTTATTATTAGAATGTTACAGATTCATTATCAGACTTTTGGAGCAATAACCAGGAATATCGATTCATTATGTATATTCCTGGATGGATTGTAGAATTCTACCAAATTTGATGGTAATTAGGTGAGATATAAAGCAGGTGCAAACATTCCCTTAATGCCAAACCACAGAATGTAGTGCCCCCAAACAGAAGGCTCTTCTGATCACTGGCTCTCTGTAAATGTGCAAGAAAAAAAGAAATGAAATAAAATCCAGGTTATCATAGAACCTTGTTCTCTACAAGCACAAACCTTTTGAGTGGAAGCTACCATCTTGGCATGTTAAATTTATTCAAGTGTTATTTCCTCCTTTTCCGTATTTAAAAATAAAATAGAAGCTGTTACTATTAAATATTCAAGTAGCACATTTATCTTCAGAGTTGATTTTAAATCCTTTGTTTAGGCAGTCTGTAGACTGTACCTCAAGTACGTTATATGCTCCCTGTGATGATGGTTTCTCTGACTCTCATCCTATCCCATGCTGTTTTTGCTACCCATTTGCCAAAAATTATTCCTTAAGGGAAGCTGGGAGCATCTTTGGGGAGAGAGGGAGTAAGGGGGATGGGAAGGGAGTAGGCAGAGGGATGGGTGTTTGATCTCTATCTTTGAAATGGAAACATTCTCCTTCAGGACTCTCTAGGCCAGTGGCAGCCAGGTGATAGCTCAATTGTTCTACTCTAGTCCCAGCTGAAATGGGACTCAGATGAAAGTTCTTACGATAGGTTAATAAATTGTGAATGCCCTGATAATACAGCTCCTGGTCTCATGCTGGGCAGTGTCTAGTTATGTAGAATGCTCGTTATATTAGATAAAGCCCTGGAAAATCATGAGGAGTTTTGCTTGTTTGTCTGGGGGCTTTTGTTCTATTCTGAAGCAGGACATATGGTTTATGATCTGGATGACCACCTGTTAAACATGCCCTGCTACATCGGCCCTTATTCCTGAACCAAAAGTCAGGGCATGTATTCTGACAAGGGAGTTTTTATTAGCTGCTGTGACTAATGCCAAATATTGAAATTTCCAATATCTTTTCACTATTTCATGGGATTTGTGGAAGAGAGTATTTTAATCAAAATTGGTATTGACTTGAAAAATCAATAAAGTGCACTTTCTGAAAAATAAAATTGAAAATTAGTTGTGTTTTTTAAAAAATTCTAGCTATTTCATATATGATACCGTACCAGAAAGTAATTTATTATATTTTAAATTATTAATTCTTTAATACCTACTGAAAGTTCACGGTATGTGAAAAATGGGCAACAAATGTCTAAGATCTAACTGATCTAACTTCCCTCTAAGCTTACCATCCAGAATGGGAAATACAATATTTGATAATATTTCAGTAGATAGAAAGCTCTGAGCAAGTGCAACTAACCCTAAGTGAGTGTGAGAAGAAGAAGGATTAACTTTTGCTTTGAAGATCTGCAACAAGCTCACGTGGGCAGAGAAAGGGGCCAGGCTTTGAATGATGGGTATGATTCCAACATCTTCAGTGAGAGGAAGCCTTCTAAGAAGCAATGATGAGTGTGAAGCCTGAGTGTGAGAAATGTTCTAGAGAGAGTGAATAGAGTGGTTTGGAACCCAGACATGTGGGGCCAGTCTAATTTCAAATATTCCCTTTCGTTGTCTTTTCATCCAAATAAATTTGTGAATCAGTAAAAAGAAAAACCCCTTGTTACGCCATGTGTCTCCACCCTGGACAGACAAAATTTGTTCACCCAATCCAAGAAAAATGATGGGCAGTAACTCTCAAATTGTGGCAAGACTGTAGCGTTTAGCATCTTGAGTAACAGTTAAAAAAAAAAAAAAAAAAAAAAGGATTTCCATTCTGGAGTCCACAGGGAATTATTAAAATGTTTTGAGTGGCCATGGTGGTGGAAGTCAAAGATGAGACAATCCCCAAGAAATTCAGAGGAAAAACAAGACTTTCCAATCATTTATGTGGAAGAGACAATGAAAAGGAAGAAAAAAGGGAAAAATTGAGGTTTTAAACTGCTGTGGGTTGATTGAAAGGTAATATAATGATTAGATGCTGATCTGTAGAATGAATACATATAGTTTGAATCTCATTTTCCTCACTTCCTAGGATTGCAACTTTGGGAAAGTTTCCTTATTTTTCAAATAGAAATCCTAATAGAATCCATATTATAGAGTTGTCAAAACAAATCTGTGCTCCCAAAATTTTGCATTATTAGGAAAATATCTCAGGCAAGAAAGCCTAGATAGTCTCACTAAACTGCCCAAGTCTCTTCCATTTCCTGGAGTCAATATATCAGAGGCAGAAATCAAAATTAGCATGAACTAGTGGGTAGGATTTTGCCTTGCTTTCCCATTTGTAAATTACCTATAGAATTCCATGGATGGTTTATAGAAGTTCCAGTAGTGAAGGAAAGAGAGTAAAAAGAAAGGCCAGGAATGCTAGGTGGGACATTCTGAGCCAAGGCAGAGAATTATTACCAGGAAAATGATGTGTGATGGGCGGATGGGAAGCCAGCAGGAGGACACCTGGACCGTGCGTGTACTCGTTACACTGCTTATTTTGGAAAAGATGTGGAAAATTGAATGCAGAGTTCAAACATGACTTTTGCAGCTATGATTCACTGAAGAAGTCACTCTCAGCATCATCGACCCCGGCATTTTTTCAGAGGTCATGTTTACACACAATTTATAAAGTTATAACATGCAGTTGAAAGTTTCTCTGGCATTATTTAGAAATGTCAGGGAGGGCAGTTCCTACCATTTCACTCTGCCTGCCTTTGATTTCTGCTTATGTTTTAATTCAGTGAGTATTTATTGTGCTTAGAGCAAAGAAGGGCTTTAGTTTTGTGTGCTAGGGAACCGCAAACCTGGAGCCTTCTGAAGATTTAGTTCCTGTTGTGTCTGCCAACTGGTTCTCACCTGGTCAGTTTTTAAAAAATGAAGAAATGTCTATGCTATGGACTCTGAGAACATTGTTCATCTGGCACCTCACACTGGTCCTCTTCATTTTCTGGGTCATAACTGGGGAGAAGCATTTGGTTTTTCAAATGCTTTGAAGAAAAGTCCTTAGGTTGAGTATATTATGAATCCCCACCTGGCTGCTTCTTATCCCTTGTAATTTGATTCCATGAAAGGGAGGTCACTGCTCCAAAGGGAAAGATTCATTCCTAGGCAGTTTCAGTTGTTAACATGCTGTTTCTTAAAATCTGCGTCTATCTAACATTTACTTGTTCCTCCTGGAGCTAATTAGAATAAATCTCTTCCCTTTTCTGTATTAAGAGACATTTAAAAAATTTATTTTATTGAAGTATAGTTGATTTACAATGTTGTGTTAATTTCTGCTGTACAGCAAAGTGATTCAGTTATGTGTATGTTTATATATTCTTTTCATATTCTTTTCCATTATGGTTTATTACAGGATATTGATTATAGTTCCCTGGGTTATACAGTAGGACCTTGTTGTTTATCCATTCTATATATACTAGTTCGCATCTGCTAATCCTAAACTCCCAATCCATCCCTCCCCTACCCCCACATCCCCCTTGGCAACCACAATTCTGTTCTCTGTGTCTGTGAGTCTATTTCTGTTTCATAGATAAGTTCTTTTGTGTCATATTTTAGATTCTACATATAAGTGATATCATATGGTATTTGTCTTTCTCGTTCTGACTTACTTCACTTAGTATGATAATCCCTAGGTCCATCCATGTTGCTACAAATGGCATTTTTTCATTCTTTTTTATGGTTGAGTAGTATTCCATTATATATAATGGATTACTACTTCTTTATCCATTCATCTGTTAATGGACACTTAGGATGTTTTCATGTCTTGGCTATTGTAAATAGTGATGCTATGAACATAGGTGGTGCATGTATCTTTTCAAATTACAGTTTTGTCCAGATATATGCTCAGGAGTGGGATTGCTGGATCAAATGGCAACTCTAGTTTTAGTATTTTGAGGAACCTCCAGACTGTTTTCCATAGTGGCTGCACCAATTTACATTCCCACCAACAGTGTAGGAGGCTTCCCTTTTCTCCACACCCTCTCCAGCATTATTGTTTGTGAAGAGAGATTAATTTGGAGGCTATCATGTTTCCATATCTTTCCTTTTTTTTTTCCCCTTTTACAAGCTAAACCTACCCCAGTCTCTTCAATAAATTCTCATGTGACATGGTCAAGACTATTATATATTTCCTCTTTCTAGCACTTGAAGTCTGTCTTATCAGTGATTAACAGTATAGTATTATGTCTTCAGGATAACTTATCTTGTTAAGTATGCTAGGGTTTCACATAGATGAGCAACTAATATTTAAAATTAGTTTCCTCCTGAAAGTTAACATGTTGACTTGTGGAGCTGATAATTTCAATTATTGGACCAATTTCCTAAGGAAAACGCCTTTGGCATAATTTTGGGAGTTTGCCACTCTGTTTTCCAAAGAGGTTTCTGGTGACCAAGTCAGATTTAAACATACATCAAATTTTATAAAAAGGAGTTTCTAGCTTTGGGGGCAAAATTGTTTTCTATTAACATTAAAGCAAGCTCCTTCATTCAACTGTTCATTAAACATTCCCTGAGTGCCTGATATATACTGGGTGAGAAGTGGTGAAAGATGAATCATGTTCCTGTCAGTCACCAAAAGCTCTCTGGGTCTCAGTTGCCTTTGCTCTGCCATTGATACAGCTCATTATTCCATTCAGAGGGCTTCCACATGCACTATGGCATTTGAACCTTGGACTCTAGAATCTTGAGGAGCAGAGATGATGGGGATCTCACTTTCAGTTAGTTGATAGCTGAGGTACCTGAAACCCAGGTAAAATCATTTGACCTTATCCCACCCTGTCCACCAGGCTCTGCTAACAACTGGGTGACTTTGAAACCAAAAGTGATGTGAGAAGGTTTAAAAATGACAAATGAGTTATTATTCATATTTTTGAGTGGAATATGGTACTTTCGGTACATCTTAGAGACTATTTCTGGTGTTAACTAGAGAGAGACACCTCTCAGGGAAATGTTTTGAGGCCATTATTAAACTTCCTGATACCTCGGAAATAAGAGTACATATTTATTATAATTTAGCAACAAATATATCTGTAGGATATTTTTCTAGCCACCTCAGCTTTGGGAACAAAGACAAAGACCTAGAGGGAATCATAAAAATTCTTTGAGCAGCCAAACAGATGTTACAAGTTCTATAATTGAGTTTTAACAAGAGGATTTTGCAAAATCTAGAAATAGCTAAACATTTATATGTTATCCTTAAGATGGCAGAGAATAATTTAATCAACTTAGAAAGGTGGCTAACCGATATACCTTTTAATAATACTAAAAGATGGAAGTCTTCAGTTATGTGGGAAAATGACTAATGTAGAATGATATTGGATACATGAGCTATTACTATGAGTTGTTTAGCACAAAAAATGTTGGATTTGAAATTGAAAACAATTTTGGAAAGAGATTAATACAGGCTCAAGAAGTTTTTTTTTAAAAGTAGTATTGTTAAGTAAAAAGATGTTTGCACGTAAGCCTTGAGAATGGTCCCCAAACCTTTGAAGCTGTGATTTCGGCTTGCGTTTGCGTGATGCATGCCTTTTACCTCCATTTCATTACCATCTCTGGACCCCATCATTAAGCACATTATTTAGCACTATAGGTCAAATTCTTTTCAAACAAATGCCACTAAAATGCAAAAATATTCCCAAATGTCACTAATTTTACATGGAATTGCATACAATAAAATTTTAGAACTATAAAGTAACTTGGTTAAACCTGAGATTTTATTGTATAAGAGAATTTGGACTGTGCCCAAGTGATCTGAAGTGTAATATTGTTATCCACCTGGGTTGAGCCTAACTTCCCATGAGCTTTGGCACTGAGGTAGGGGGCCTTGAGCTAATTAGTCACTTCTTGCCAGAGGCCAGGGATTAAATCATGTTTCCTGGAAACTGTATAATTCTATAGATTTGTTTTCAAAGTCCTGTAACTCTCAACAGTGTCACCCATCTGCAAAGTTACATGGTATTTTCCCCCCAGTATTTGACTGCCTGGGTGTAAAAGGAGAGAAATTTATGGTTGATCTACGGTTGGAGCTGCAGTAAAATCACAAGGCAAAAAGGAGTTAATAGGTAAAGTGGAAGCTGAGAGGACAACCCAGGATGGCTAGGCTGCTTGGAAAAGGAAGCCAGAAGGAGGAGGATCTTGGAAGGGAGGGAAAGGGGAGCAGCTAGGACAGGAGGAAAGATGGAGGAAGATGGAAGAATGTGTTCAGAAGGAAGGGTATGTGGAACTAAAATTTCAGAAGTGAAACAATCCTGAAATTCAGGGTATCATCGTGGAAGTAGATTAGCAAAGGCCGTAGAAATTTAAGTCATGGGGTTCAAGCAGACAGAGCATCATGGGTATCTGATAGCGGCCGTGTCATTTACTTGCCTGTTGCTAATTGATTTAAGAAGACTGTGATCCAGGCACCAAAGTCTTCAGTGGATGGAAGGAGTATTCTAGGAGCCAGTAGGTGTCAACCATGAGGAGGGACAGGAAGTGATGGAGTTATGTGTCATAGGCTTGATGGAGGGGGAGTTTTGTAGGAGGTTGGTTGGTGGTGAGGAGCACAGAGGCTGCTGATGTAGAACTCACCCATGAGTGGCTGGAGATCGAACAATCTTGCCTTAGGAAAGTGACAAAGGGTTTGAAAGGAGTGAACTTGTAAAAGGTCAGCTTTTGCTTTGCAGGGGGACACATGTTTGATCTCGTTTCCTTAATTCTTAAGACTCTTAGGATCTGTTTTCCACATTTAATTTTCTTGCCATCATGTATGGTGGAGTGGCCGATGCTTCAACCTGCAAAGGAAGAGATTCGGTGGCTTGGTTTTAACACCTTCTTTGAAAATCAGCAGCCTGAATCGGCAAGCCTCATCCTTCCCCAGTAATGTCCCCCAGCTGTGAATTCTCCAGTAATTACATGTTGGGTAATGAGGTTTGCTTTTATCTGTACTAAATTTCAGTTTTAAGCTTTATTAATGGGCTTTCATTTTGGCTCTTGTGGGAAAAGGGCAGTGAAGAGACGTATTAAATTTTCTCTTGGTTTTTATATATCTTCCTTCCTTCCAAATAGAATAATAAAAATGTGCTTCCTTTCTTCTCCTGTAACATGCTCTTCATCCATTTTAACCCAGATGCCCCCTCCACCATTTCTGAACACCAGGTGTGCCACTGATTAGTTCTTGAGCTTCTCTGAGTCTGTTTCCTCATTTGTAAATTCATGATAGTGTTATCTACTTCAGAGGGTTGTTATGAGGTATAAGTGAGGTGACGTTTGCAAAGCAGTAAGAATAGTGTTTGGCAATAATAAGCCTGATGAAAAGTGTTTGTTAAATAAAAATACTGTGTGGGGATGGGGCGCTTTTTGGGAGTAATTTTTTAGTAGTAAAACTTGCTGGGAACAGCAGCATAAAGCATAAAGCTATTGACTAGTGTTGTCCTCTTTCAAAGATGCAATTCTTTGTCTCAGAGCTCCCCATTGTGGTTCTGCAGACTGGTATATCTCCAGTAGAATCTTGTGAAGAGATCCATCCCTCCGTATCAGCTTCATAACTTCCTCTACCTCGGCCACCATGGGCCACTATCTCTTTGCTGTCTCACACTTGTTCCAGCCAAAGATTAGGGATTTCAATCAAAACATTAATAGTGGATTAGGAAGCCACCTTCCGCTTTGGTGCACTATACCAAAGCCTCCCAAGACTAGTGGTTGGGCCATTAAAGGGCCTGAGTTGAAGTTAATTGTCAACCCACTTCCTAACCAAACCTCTAACTCAATTAGCACTTATTTGACTATCTAAATCTTTGGAGCACCCTGCCAGTTTGGGTGGGAGCTTTTGGTATGAAAGGCACCCTTTTCCTGGGAACTCAGCCCAGACAAACCAATTCATTTCACACTTTTTTTCCAACTTACTACAACTGGGAAACAAATCTTCATTACACTTCATCTATTGGGATTGCAGCCAGCAAGCTGATAGATCCCATCAGCCCATCTCTTCAGTTACCAGGTCTTTTCATGCTTATAGTGGCTTTTGAGTAACCATTTCATGGAGAGGCTTCCTGGGCTCTCTGGCAATTCCTTTGGGGGAGAGCAACATTTTTGAAGATGATATTTGTTTCCCTCTTAATGCCATTTTATAACTTCAGCCTTAAAGATTGTTAAGCAAACAAGTGCAGCCTACAGTTTTGTACTAACATTTTATGACTGGTGAATTCAGTGACCTTCTACTTAGGCTTTGATCTTAATTATTTTAAATATCATAGGGTCTGATTCACAAGGCAGTAACTGCAGGTCATTATTTCTGGCATGATTAGTCTAGGTTAGAAATTAGCTTTGAGGCCCCCGGCACTATGCTCTAACACTTTCTGAAATGGAACACCTGTGTAATGGCTGCACAGATCATTTGGTTAAATCAGTCTCTAATTTAATGAGCTCTGACTTCACATTTGTGTTGTGATCTTTAAGAGTTAAATACGTATGCATAGTTTTGAATTTGCCATGTAGTACAATTATCTGCACACTCAACTCAAGTAACTTATTGCTACTAATTTGTGCAAGAAACCTTTGTATAGATAAGCATCTGTAAATTAAAAATCAGCCTTGACTTTTCAAGGAGCAAACTAGAAATCCACAGCAATCTATCTACACATCAACCTACTTACCAAAATGTAAAGAGCAGCAACACAATGTCCTCATGATTTATCCTCAGAAACTTTAGATGAAGTCGCAAGTGAACATGAGATTTTTAGCATCTACCAGAGGTTCAAGATTGTATGTGGCCAATTGCCATTTAGTAAGTCCCTCTTTTATTTTGTGGTCTCTGGACCATCACATCACCTGGGAACGTAGAAATGTAGAGTCTCAGGCCCCACCCCAGGTCTACTCAATTCGACTCTACATTTTAACAAGACCCTCAGATGATCTGTAGATACAGTGAACTTTGAGAAACACTAATTAGTTCATTCTCCTTAAGCTGATATTAAATTCCGCTCCCATTGTTGATATTTTGGGGCAAAATTTCTAAAGAGATCAAATCAAACGATACTAACAAAAGCCAATATAATGTGGATCTCCAGCAACATCAAAAAAATCCTGAATCTGACCACATCTCACCAGGACCACCCTACCATCTTTTCCCAAGCCCCTATCACCTCTTGCCTAGATTATTGCAAGAACATTTTAAGTACTCTTCCTGTTTCTGCCTTATTCCTGCTGCTCCCTCTAACTTCACCACTTGATCACAATCGATTCTCCACTCTGCAGAATAATTCTTTTCAAACCTGAGTTACATCTATTCATCTCTGCCTAACAACTTCTCTTGGCTCCTCATGCCACTCTGAGTAGAGAGGATCTGCTCAAACATTTCACACTAATGAGCACTATTAGAATAATGTGAATTCTTCCTGGAATGGGTGGATATCAGGCATCACATGGTGTCCACTTCCCAAGTCATATTTTAATACAGAGGTACTTTTTACTCCTCAAATCTTTGAAACCACTAGGGTTTGTGTCACTGAGTTTCCTTCACTGAACAAGGGAAGGGATTGCTACTGGCTGCCCAGTTCTCCTTGCTCAAAATTCTAGGAAATCAACCTTGTGGGACACAAGGTGGCATGCTTAAAGAGTATGTGTTGGCTGTGTGGAGCCTGGATTTTGGTAGTTGTTCAAAAAACTAGCTGGGGCGCATAGCACAGGGAGATCAGCTTGGTGCTTTGTGACCACCTAGAGGGGTGGGATAGGGAGAGTGGGAGGGAGACACAAGAGGGAGGGGATATGGTGATATATGTATACGTATAGCTGATTCACTTTGTTATACAGCAGAAACTAACACACCATTGTAAAGCAATTATACTCCAATAAAGATGTTAAAAACAAACAAACAAAAAAAGAAGCAGATCATGCTGGCACCCTAATCTTGGACTTCCAGCCTCCAGAACTGTGAAAAATAAATGTCTGTCTAAAAAAAAAAAAAAAAAAAAGAAAAAGAAAACTAGTTAGGAAAACCTGTGTGATGCTGATAAAATTGCACTTCTTGCCTTCCCTCTTGCTGCCTTTGTCTCCTTCCCTCTTGCTACATAATTTTTCTTCCTTCTCATTTTCCTTTGTTCTCTTTTTCTTTTTTTAAATTGAAGTATAGTTAATTTACAATGTTGTGCCAATCTCTGCTGTACAGCAAAGTGACTCAGTTTTACACATATAGACATTTGACATTTTCCTTCTTCCATTCCTTGCTTCCTTTGTTCCTTCATTCCTTCCTCCCTCCCTCCCTCTCTCTCTCCCTTTCTTTCTTTTTCTTTCTTTCTTTCTTTCTTTCTTTCTTTCTTTCTTTCTTTCTTTCTTTCTTTCTTTCTTTCTTTCTTTCTTTCTTCTTTCTTTCTTCCTTCCTTCCTTCCTTCCTTCCTTTCTTTCTTTCTTTTCTTTTTTCTTCTCTATTTTCCTTCACACCTTCTTAAGTTTCCTTTGAAAACTGAAATATATCGTGAATTGCTGACTATATTCAAATGTCTTCATATTCCTTTTCTCATGTTAATGATAAATTGAGTTACTGCTCATATCTCTTTACATATATTCCCTAGCACTCAAAGAGCAAGAAGTTTTCTGTAGCAATTTAATGGATCTCAAAAGAGGAAAACCCACATCTCTGCTCTGAATCTTCAACCGCATTTGAGCAATGTTACTCATTTAGTTCACCTGGAAATACCTGACTGCTATCATGGGCTAAACCATTTGCAATCAGGTTTCATAAAAATCATTTGATATTTGTACAGATTGTATTTTTCATAGATGACAGCACTGATATTTCCCTTCCCACATGTTCTGGAATTTTGAAAATCTGTCATCAAGAAGTGAAGTCTACATCCCCACCCCTTGAACCTGGATGGGGCTTTGTAATTGTCTCAGGGAATAAATAAAATGAAAGCATGCACTATGTGACTTCTGAGGCTAGGTCATAAAAATGTGTACTTCAGAGCATCTGGGATGTTCACACTGTAAGGAAGCCCAAGCAGCCATTGGGAGGCCACGTTGAGATGAACCATGGCCCCCAGGTCCCAGCCCCAATAGGCTCCCAGCCCAAACTGAGCCAGCCATGGGAGTCAGCATCCCCAAAATGCCTCTTTCATACCCCAGTTGAGTCTCACTGAGCAGAGATAAGCAGTCCCCAACAAACCGCATCTCAAGTTTTGTATTCATGAACAAAATAAATAATTGTTATTGTCTTAAGCTGCTAAATTTTAGGGTGACTTATCAGGAATGGGTTACATATACATAGATATAGACATATATGATACATATTAGAAATTCATCTTTGGATTTAGCCAAAGAGTTCAAAAAACACTTGATCAAATAGTGCAACCCACTTATTTTAAAAATGGGACTCCACAAAGAATAGTCATTTTTTTCACCTTTTCTGAAACATTTACTTTATCCCAGGGCCATAATTTGAATGCAAAAATCTCTGGAACTCTGCCCAGGATTAGTTTAATTTTCTAATAACTTATCACATTGGGAAATGATGCGCTACTGTGCTCAGGCCTGTTTCAGCCTCTTAGAAGCAATGATGGATGACCCCTGAGAGGCTTCACATCAGAAATGAAAGTAGCAAGTGTGAATTCCAAGCTCAATCACAACTATCACCTGGGAAGCTTTAATTTTGTCAAGAGGGAGGAAGTTCCTTAAATAAGACATGATGTAAAAAGGGAATGAGTCTTCAGCAAGGGGTAAGATTGAGGCTAGCAGGACTGAGCTGCTCTCCAGGGCTGGCCCACAAAGAACTTGGGGAGCAATTAAGTCGAGAGAAGGGTGGTATATTAACCATCTTGACAGTCCTCAGTAGCCCGGGGATCCAATGTGTTAGGATAGGGTGTAGTTTTAGGGACCTCTGGGCAGAGACAGTGCTCAATGGCAGGCAACCATAAGCAAAGTCCATCCATGTAGAGGTAAAGCCCTCCCAGTGTCTGCAATCCAGCCTTTTGTGGGCAGAGATAAGTCAGGATCAGGAGCCTGTCTGAGCTGTGGTTCAGAACAGCACTCTCCATCTGAAGTGGATCGCCAGCCAGTGAGGAAGCCAGTTAGAACTCCCTTCCCCCAAGGAGGGTAATTTGTGTTATTATTGTAGGTCTATTTGTTGCAAAATATTCTTCAGGATATTTCTCAGGTTCTAAAAAGCAAAACAGAAAATATATTTGTCCAAGCACTGTTAGCTACTTCCCAAGGTGTTTGCATTGACTGTCATTTTTTTCTTAATGTTCTTCTGACGACAACATAAGCTCTCAATCACTCATCTATTTGTCCTTGAAAATTGCATGGGCCCACCTTAATTACAGAGCCACAAAAACTTGAGAGAGGCCATCTCTTGGGTAAATGTATCCTTCTGCCAATTTGCAGAGGTGGTGGAGGGGAGGAAGCAGGCTAGATGCAGGTGAGCTGTGAAGAGGATTACCTGGTGATTCTAGGCAGGAAGAGGCACAGAAGGGGGGCCCGAGAACCCCAGGTTAATGCTGAAACAGCCCTACGAGCAATTTGGCACAGTTTGGTATCCTGTAGAAGAAAATGAAAAATGAAGAAAAAGTTCACGTATGTGTCTATTTTCTTTACTGTTGCATCTCCAGAAATTAGGGCAATGCCTGGCAGGTAGTAAATATTCAAAACTATTTTCTGGAAGAAAGGAACACATACAAACCTTATAGCGCCCCCAGTACATCTCTGTTTTCAGTCCCTGCAACCATCTTCTAAAGTCTCTTTTGCTTCTTTCTTTAAAATTATTAGTGATGATAGAAGAGCATGAGTCCTCTTCATCAGAAATTCCTGTGACTATCAGGGAGGAATAAATTCTTTTGGCCAGCCTCTAATTGATTAATTATCAATTGATTAATCAATTGATAATTTGAGCAGTGGGCTCAAAACTATACATTCTAAGGCATAAAAATCAAACAAAATGTTCCCAGTCCCCTGACTCTCCCATAAAGCCCCTTTTACTTCCTGCTCAAAGTAATAACGGTTATAATCAGGTGCTATTAGTTTGGTGGGATCCTTAGCCTCTGCTGGAGAGGCTTCTTCCTCTTGTTTCAAATGTCCAGACTAGAGACCTGCCCCACCCCTCACCCCCTTAAATAAAGAAAAACAGAAGTTAATTCACTGGGGAGATCTGTGGACACGGCCAGGTTACAGCTTCCCGGGGGCAGAGGAAACCGGACTCTCTCTTTAATAAGCAGATGGTTGACCTTGATGACTTCTACTTACCACTTTTCCTTTCTCATTTGAGGCCCTGGGAGGTGGGTTTCCTCTTTTGTCTAGCAGATATATTATGAAATTCCAAGGACACAATTTCAGGACAGAGAGCAAGGTATTAAAATGAAGAAGAGCATTCCATGCTTCGGGTTCTTTCACATGTAGTATTCATAGATCATCTTCTTGAATGAAATGGCCCTGGCCTTGTAGTTCCATATTCCAGGAATAAGAGCGTCCACTTTTCAAGTTCATTTTATACAGGGTCCAGGAAGATTCTAATGTGTAGGGATTAGTTTTGTGTCACACATTCCCTCGGAAGACCTTGGATTTCAGCCACAGCCTGTTCTATGCCATTCATTAGCGGGTCCCCACAAGATGGAACCCCATTGCCCACAGTGTAAACAAATTAATTCACCTGGTAAGTGGCTTCCCTCATTCCTTATTTCATTTTCCTGGGATCATTCTTATTTTCCTATTTTCTCAAATAAATAACTGCACCCAAATCCTTATCTCAGGCTATACTTTTGGAAGAACCCAAACTAAGCAAACCATCACATGTTCAGGCACGGATAGTATTGCAACTTTTATATGAACCACACAGGCAGTAGTGTGTTGGTTATCAGCTCTTCCAAGGAAAACTCCTGATTTGTAGCACTTGCCAATTTCTGTGGTGTAAATATTTTTACTGTGGCCAATTTCAACCTACCAACATGATACAACTAAACTTAGAGTAGCATGAGATGGACACCATCAGCTCTCTGGAGGCAAGCTGGCTCCAGCACATTCCTGCCAGAGCCCAGATCAATACAATTCACATAACTGACCACCATCAAGAAATATCTGTTAAGAGTTTGGATACGATTAATGTTTTGTTTTCTCTTAGATGCCCTAACATCAGGGTCCCCAACCCCCAGTACTGGTCTGTGACCTGTTAGGAACCAGGCTGCACAGCAGGCAGGTGAGCGAGCGAAGCTACATCTATATTTACAGCCACTCCCCATCGCTCACATTACTGCCTGAGCTCTGCCTCCTGTCAGATCAGTGGGAGCATTATATCCTCATAGGAGCGTGAACCCTACTGTGAACTGCGCATGTGAGGGATCTAGGTTGCACACTCCTTATGAGAATCTAATGCCTGATGATCTGAGTTGGAGCTGCGGCAGTGATGCTAGCACTGGGGAGTGGCTGCAAATACAGATTATCATTAGCAGAGAGGTTTGACTGCACAGAAACCATAATAAATCAATTGCTTGCAGACTCATATCAAAATCCTATCAGTGAGTGGTGGTGAAAACAAGCTCAGGGCTCCCACTGATTCTGCATTATGGTGAGTTGTATAATTATTTCATTATATATTACAATGTAATAATAATAGAAATAAAGTGCACTATAAAAGTAATGTACTTGAATCATCCTGAAACCATTCCCCCCACCGGTCAGTGGAAAAATTGTTCTATGAAACCAGTCCCTGGTGCCAAAAAGGTTGGGGACCGCTGCCCTAACACACTGTAATGCATATTGTTTTATTTATTTTAAGCATTAAAAATGCATATTTTACCCAGATTCCTATATTCAGAATGTAAGTCACTATTTTGAACTGCCTTTGTGTAATCATGTTGCATAAAAAGCAGTTGCTATTTCCCCAGAGGGAAACAGGTGACACACTCACATTGGGATAATTTGAGGAGAGTATAGTGAAAGAGCTATTTACAAGGAGTAGACAGGGTATAAAGAAAGTAGGATTTGTGTAATACTCTTGGGTCTATGTTATTAATCCTTGGCCTGAAGGGGCAACGGGAAGATACAGCTATCAGAATGGAGGACAGAGATGGCTGTGCAGAAAGGGTCAGTGGACAGGAGTTGAAAGTTTGCAGAAAACATAGCTAGCCCACAATAACTCACCAGAAGGCTGTAGGGATAATTACTTTGGCAGCTCTCTCCTCCTTTCCAATCTGCTACTCACGCAATCCATTGGCAAAGCCATCTGTTCCCTTGAGACTCTTCCAGTCTGGTTCTAGTAGGGTCTGAATACTCCTTTGAGCCTCAAAAGATTCACTGTGTTGGCATTAGAGCACATTTTCACAAAATGAAGAACCAACTGAGGCCATAAAGAACTAAGTTGCAATAAAGTTAGGTGGCAATATGAAATACTAATAACACTTGGGCTGTTTGGAATGATCAGGGAACGTGGAATCAAATGCAACGCTGATCTGTTTGCTGGGAAAGCTGTACTTTAACTAATGAAAGTACCACAATCGAAGTTGGAAGAGTGGAAATTTATGAGGCAAGTATGCCAGGGAACATTCTGAAGGAAATCCAAGGGAAAGGTGTCTAGACAATATTAAGGAGTGGCTGGACAATGCCGTCAGTTGGTGACACAAATAACTATCTGTAAAGTTAGCGGCTCAAAATGGTTGCCATAGATACTTCTGGAATGGAACAATAGGGTTTCTAGCAATGCTTTCTTTCCAACATATTAAAATTTTGAAGGAAATATTCTTGATTTTATTTTTTTAATTCTTGACTGCTGACCCGTGGAAAGCCCCATGTTTTAGAATATGGGACTGGGAGCAGTATTCTACCCTGACCTAGATTTTGACCTCATTTTACTTTTTGATCTTTGGTCAACAGGTTTCAGAGAAATTATAAAGACCAAGAATTGGATTTTAATCTTCACTATTGCTTTCCAACAGTGAGAATTTGGGGGTAGGGTGAGGTGGAGGAAGCGTTGCTTTCAGTAAGAATTTTTTGAAAGATAGAGAAATGAACTAGTGCCAGCGATCTTTTACTTGAAGGTCATTGGACTCCTGGCAGCTGAAATTTCTATTTGAGTTTCAATCAGTGTTGCTTATAGAACATACAACATCCTGCACCTTTAATGGTGCATGACTGGCTATCACACAGCACAGCCCCTCCTTCCTGAGACCACAACTTTAGTGTAACTTTTTTCTAGGTGGCACTTGGAATGTGATTTAAGCTCATCTTTATAAAAAAGAAGGAAGGGGGAGGATGACGATATGCTGAACAAAAGAGCAAGAGAATTTATCAGGATGCTTTTCATTACAATTAAGAGAGAAGACCCACCCCAAACTGGCCTTAACAATATGGTATTGGTTTTCACATCTGGAAAGTTTATAAGCTTCAAGCCTGGTTTGTTCAGTGTTCAAGCTCTTCTTCTCAGTGATTCTGAGTCTCCTTCTGTGTGTTGTTTTTGTATTCATGGTACCAAAAGAGCTACCATGGCACCACATTCACATCCTGCATCATCACCCAGAGCATAAGAGGAACTATCCCAGGGCTTCCCTGGTGGCGCAGTGGTTGAGAATCTGCCTGCCAATGCAGGGGACACAGGTTCGAGCCCTGGTCTGGGAAGATACCACAGGCTGTGGAGTAACTAGGCCCGTGAGCCACAACTGCTGAGCCTGCGCGTCGGGAGCCTGTGTTCTGCAACAAGAGAGGCCGCGATAGTGAGAGGCCCGCGCATCGTGATGAAGAGCGACCCCCGCTTGCCGCAGCTAGAGAAAGCCCTCGCACAGAAACAAAGACCCAACACAGCCAAAAATAAATAATAAATAAATAATAAATAATAAAATAAAAGAGGAACTATCCCAGAATTCTCAGAGAATTCCCAGAAGTCACTATGATTTGATTGACACCCCCACCCCCCAGATCAATCTTGTTGTCAGAGCAATAGAGAGGGTGTATCTTCTCTACCCTCAGTCTGTGCCTCTGGAACCACATTCACGTGAAGGGAGGCATGAAATAAGTGGTAGAGAGGTTACCATGGCACCCTTGTGAAGAGTGAACGTGTCAGAGAAAGAAGGAAGAGAGGCCCAAAGGAGAGTTTGACAATAACAAGGTTAATTTTATTCTGCAACAGGTTCAGGCAATACCAAAACTATTTGAATCAGAGGCAGTATCACTGAAATACGTTAAAGTGGTTGTATCAAACAATAAGAAAAATTTTAGTCCCATAACTTATAAATTATGAGGTTTTGGTGGGTAGGTTTATTTTTCTGAGTCTCAGTTTTTTCAACTGTGAGATATAGTAATAATCACTATTGTGCAGGGTTGTGTTGATAATTAACTAAGATAGTGTTTCTAAAGTCCTTACTATGAGATTTTGTGTAAAATAGGCACAAAATATATGTTAGAATTAATGGCCAAAATGATAACAATAATTTATTGCTACTATATTTAGTTCATTTTATGCACCCCCACGGTGGTAGTTACTATATTTTAGAGTTGTTCTGATAATTTTAAAAGATAGTGTCTTTAAAGGATTTAGAGTAAGTGGGGAGATAATTAATATTAGAATAATAATATATTTTATTTAATATTAAATAACATATAATTAATACTAATTTTATATTTTATATAATTCCAAGGTGCTAATCGGAAAGAGCACTCCCTTGCATATTTATATTTAATAATGGTAGCTTGTAAGATGTGTCTTATTACTATATGGCTCCATAGCATAGTCATTGTGAAAGGCCAATAAATAAACAGTGCTACAGTGATGGTTTTGATTCACTAATTTGTAGTAGTTGTTACTAAAAGGTTAACTCAATATGTATTCATTTGTTTACAATGCTGTAATTTTCAGAAAACAAGGTAGAGATGGCCATGACTGGATTCAGTGGGTGAGGTCCACTGATGGGCAAGCCTTACTGGGTTGTACTTTCAATTACACGCTCAATGGCTTGTCTTCAGCAATTTTGTTCTCATAAGCTACTTTTATAAACTCAGGGGTCTTTCTTTATAGGCAGCAGGTCAGATGAAAGCTGTACATCATGGCGGTATTTAGTGTATGTATTTATGTTTTGAATTGTCTTGATTATTCATCCCTGGTACTTTTATTATTTAATTCCTATGGCAGTCTTATTTTTAGCTTCACGTGTTGTCTTCCTTCAAAAGTTTTTGTCCTAATCGCTGGTTAATTTCAGTTTTTTATGATCCATATGATTTTTCCCTCTCATCTTTCCGAAGCATGTCTTCCATTACTTCTCTGGGTTCTTTTCCAACTTTTAACCATTTTAATACATACTAAAACATTTAAAACTTTGCTGAAGTCTCAGAAACACATATAATTATTTGATCAAGTAAATAAATGATTAGAAACTCATAGGATTCTTCAAAAGATTTTATGTGCTACATAAAATTTCAAATGAGAGACACAAGTTTGCTATTAGACAACATTAGAAATTCTAACTTACTTATTTTTTCCATCTTTATTAGAGTATAATTGCTTTACAATGCTGTGTTAGTTTCTGCTGTACAGCAAAGTGAATCAGCTATATGTGTACATATATCCCCATATCCCCTCCCTCTCGAGCCTCCCTCCTACCCTCCGTATCCCACCCCTCTAGATCGTCACAAAGTATCGAGCTGATCTCCCTGTGCTATGCAGCAGCTTCCCACTAGCCATCTTTTTTACATTTGGTTGTGTATATATGTCAATGCTACTCTCTAACTTACCTTTAAAGATTGAGTAAATCCATGTTTAGAAATGCATGCAATTCTTATTAAACGCCATTACCTGTCACTGTTAAGCATTGACATTTATCAATTAACAGACTTGTTTCATCAAGCAATCACTGTATGCTTGGACATCCTTTTGCTGGCATCTCCATGTGAGAATCATTCCTACTGAATCTTAAAGATATATACGTACATGTACCCATAATCCCCTTCTAGGTTATAGATGAGATGAGAAATTATTTGTATTTAGATATGCATAATCAAGTGTATTTACTTTTCTTAGAATTTGATCACCAATTAAATGAAACTTTGCAGGGGGGTTTGATACTAGGAAGTAATAAAATGTGTTATCAAAGGATGATAAGTTCTTTGCAAAGAATACATTTTAGAATGAGGTATGCCTTCATCAGTTTAGATGCATCTTAGAATATTTACACTTAGAGCATGTAAGTACCATATTTATGATTATTGGCATTTGGCCTTTGACCTCAGACCCCTTACTACATTAGTGTTTCATGGGAAAATAAATTATGCCTTACAAGCTTGCCCTGCCCGGTACCATTTTAAGGAATGTAATGTGCTTTGTAGTTACTCATTCCCATCCTCTGCTATCAAATGTGTGTAGATCAATTTATAAATACTGAGAAGTTTTGTCTCTTGGAGGTTTGCATAAACTACATAAATGGCAAGTTTGTGGAAATCTTATGTTGTTTCTTCCATTTGCCAGTAAGTTGAGTAGAGAGACTACTGAAAGGTCCTGAGTTTTTTGCTGTGTGACTGTGGGCAAATTCTTTGCCTCCCTGAATCTCAGTCACTTCATCTGTAAAAACGAGAGGGTTGGAGCACATATTCTTTAAAATGTTCTTCTATTTCAAATTTTAATCTCACAGGGTGAATAAGGAAAGTAGAAGTTACTCATTAGTACCACATTAATATGGGACCAATAGGTCTTTTTGGAGCCTTCTCCAAGTGAATGAGAGTTCCTGGGTATCCCTGTGAGCAGATAACAAAAAAGGCAGGAAATCCAGTTAACTTTGAACCCCTCTTCCTCAGACAACCTTCACTCTCAGCCCAAGCTTCACCACTTTAGCTATTTGATTGAAATTTTACAAATGCTTTTAGATTTTCAGAGCTTTTCTTTAATGTTAACCTCAGCCAATATATATATATATATATATATATATATATATATATATATATATATATATATATATATATATATATATATATATATATATATATTTCTGACAATTTTTTATGTATAAATTACTGGAACTCCTACTCAATTTTTATTCTTCCCAGAACATTTCTGAGGATTTCCCCACCTATTTTTCTCTGTCCCAATCATGACTTTTTCCTTTATAATGTTTGCATTTATTTTATTTAGGTGTGTTCACTCATTTTTCAGTTTTCTGCATTAGAAAATAATTTCCATGACGATAGAACCTTAGCCGTTTTGTTATTTTTATATACCCAGGCCTGACACTTAAAGAAACATAATATATGTTGAATAAATAAACGAAATAAAGTTTATTGTGTGCAATGTTCCAGGAGAACACTGTTTAAGGATTATCTAATATCCTCCCATAATTTTGAGGTAGGTTATATTATGCTCTGCTTTTTGACAAATGAAGGAACTAAAGGTCCAGGATAAATGCAAGTAGGTTAAACTCTCCTATATAAAATTATTAGCTTGACTATTCAAAATGAGTATATAACAACAATAAAAACCAGCCAAGTTAGTAATACATCTTATCTCTATAAGATAGACAAAGTGAAATGAGGAAACAGGTAGAAAAACTAAGAGACAAAAAAACATCCACTGGAGACTACAAGGAGAAAATGGACAAACCCATAATCATAAAAGGATATTTTTACACACTTCTTTCAGAAACTGACAAATCTAGCCAACAAAAGATGATTATAGATACAAAATTTTCAACAATTAAGAGGCTTGATATTAACTTTACCCTCCGACTTGGCTGCTGTTTCTCCTCTGTTATTCTTTTCCTTTAAATAGACTCTATTGAAGGATACTTTACTTAGAGTAAAATGCATAAATCTTAACGGTACTGTTCGATGCACGTTGACAAATGTAGGCACCCATCCCATGTAACAGATTAGAGCATTTCCATTACCAGAAGGTTCTCTTGTGACTTCTTCCAGTCAGCTCCGGAACCCCACCCTCCAAGGCAACCCCAATCAGATTTCTATCACTAGAAATTAGTTTTTTCTGTTCTTGAACTTCATATAAATGAACTCATAGTATATATATTTTTTATCAGTTTGGCTTCTTTCACTAAGTATAGTGTTGTCGAGATTCACTGATGTTGAATGTATCAGTAGTTCATTCTTTTTCATGGCTAAGTGGACCAGTATGGATTTACCATAGTTCTTTTGTTCTCTCACTTGCTGATCAACATTTGGATTGTTTCTAGTTCTTGGTTATTATGAATAAAGTCTCTATGAACACGTACATACAAGTTATTTTGTAGACAGAGGCTTTTATTTCTTCTGGAGCTGCTAGATCATAGGACAAGTGTAAGTTTAACATTGTAAGGAACTGCCAAACTGTTTCAAAGTGATTTTATTATTTTACATTTTGACCAGCAATATATGAGGGTTCTATTGTTCTACCTTCTCACCAGGCTTGTATTAATCATTATAGTGGATGTGAAGTGGCACGTAGAGTAGTATCTCAGTTTAGCTTCACTTTGCATTTCTCTAATCGTCAATGATTCTGATGATGCTTCCATGTGCTTATTTCAAAGGACTTGAGCCTTTTGCCCTTTTAAATAGCCTGGGTTGTTGTTTTATTAAGTAGCATGTGATTTTTATATATTCTGGATATAAGTCTATGGTAGGCAGAATGCTCCACCCCCAGGATGTCCATGCTCTAAATCCCTGGATTCTATGCATATGTTACATGATATGGCAAAAGAGATTTTGCAGATAGAATTAAGGTTAGGGACCTGAAAATAGGGAGATTACTTTAGATTATTTGGGTGGGCCAATCTCATCACAGGACCCCTTAAAAGCAGAGAACTTTCTCTGGCTGGAGGTAGAAGAGATGAAGCAGAAGGAAAAGTCAGAGAGATTTGAAGCATGAGAAGGATTTGACACATCCTTGCTGGTTTACAGATAAAGGGGAGGATGTGACAGAGAATAGAGGCAGTCTGACGGAGCTGAAAGAGGATCCTGGCTGACAGCCAGCCAGGAAATGAGGACTTCAGCTTAATAGTCTCAAGGAACTGAGAGTTGCCAGTGACTTGAATGAGTTTGGAAGTGGATTCTCCCTGAGAGCTCCCAGTAAGAGCCCCGGATGGCTGTCACCTTGATCTGGGGTTTGTGAGACCCAGAGCAGAGGAACTAGTCCAGCCCACCTGGACATCCAACCCACAGAGCTGTGAGATAATACATTCATGTTGTTTTAACAAACTAAGTTTGTGGTAATTTGTTAAAGCGTCAACAGAAAACTAATGCAAGTCTCAAGTCCTTTGTCAAATAAATCCACTATGACTATGTTCTTGCAATCCTTGGTTTGGCTTTTACTTTCTTAATGGTGTCTTTTGATGAGCAGCAGTTTTAAATTCAGATGAAGTCCAATTTATCATTTTTAAATTTCATCTTTAGTGCTCCTTATTTTGTTCTTGGGAACTTATCTCTTATTGATACATTAGATTCCCTCTTCCAGGGGATTTTGGACTTTTCCATAATTGTTAAGATTTGTCCTGCAGCTCCCAGTATTTCCCAAGAACAATTAAAATGTATCAACTCACTGTTTAACCAGGGATCCTAAATATCTTACCCATATTTATGGACCAAGGCTTCCCTATACACAGAATCGTTCATCCTTATTTTATTAAACTGATTTTGGTCCATTTTCCCTTAACAATTACCTTCCTGTATAGTTTTATAATGGGATGTTTAATTCTAATGGAAAGTAAAGTATCTTCAATACATATTTTCATTAGCTCCAATTTACTGAGCCTTGTAATGTACTCTCCAGGGAACATAATATAGCTCTAATTTTCCAAAGTTAGGTATTTTTTTTTTTTAACATCTTTATTGGAGTATAATTGCTTTACAGTGCTGTGTTAGTTTCTGCTGTATAACAAAGTGAATCAGCTATATGCATACGAATATCCCCATATCCCCTCCCTCTTGCATCTCCCTCCCACCCTCCTTATCCCAACCCTCTAGGTGGTTGGAAAGCACCGAGCTGCTCTTCCTTTGCTATGTGGCTGCTTCCCGTTAGCTATCTATTTTACATTTGGTAGTATATATATGTCCATGCCACTCCCTGACTTCGTCCGAGCTTACCCTTCCCCCTCTCCATGTCCTCAAGTCCATTCTCTACATCTGCATCATTATTCCTGTCCTGCCCCTAGGTCCATCAGAACCTTTTTTTTTTTTTTTTTTTTTTTAGATTCCATATATATGTGTTAGCATACGGTATCTGTTTTCCTTTTTCTGACTTACTTCACTCGGTATGACAGACTCTAGGTCTATCCACCTCACTACAAATAACACAGTTTTGTTTCATTTTATGGCGGAGTAATATTCCATTATATATATGTGCCACATCTTCTTTATCCATTCATCTGTCAGTGGATGCTTAGGTTGCTTCCATGTCCTGGCTATTGTAAATAGTTCTGCAATGAACACTGTGGTACATGACTCTTTTTGAATTATGGTTTTCACAGGGTATATGCCCAGTAGTGGCATTGCTGTGTCACATGGTGGTTCTATTTTTAGTTTTTTAGGGGACCTCCATACTGTTCTCCATAGTGGCTGTATCAATTTACATTCCCAACAACAGTGCGAGAGGGTTCTCTTTTCTCCACACCCTCTCCACCATTTATTATCTGTAGATTTTTTGATGATGGCCATTCTGACCTGTGTGAGGTGATAGATACCTCATTGTAGTTTTGATTTGCATTTCTCTAATGATTAGTGATGTTGAGCATCTTTTCATGTGTTTGTTGGCAAGCTGTATACCTTCTTTGGAGAAATGTCTATTTAGGTCTTCTGCCCATTTTTGAACTAGGTTGTTCGTTTTTTTGATATTGAGCTGCATGAGCTGCTTGTATATTTTGGAGATTAATCCTTTGTCAATTGTTTTGTTTGCAAATATTTTCTCCCATTCTGAGGGTTGTCTTTTTGTCTTGTTTATGGTTTCCTTTGCTGTGCAAAAGCTTTTAAGTTTCATTAGGTCCCATTTGTTCATTTTAGTGTTTATTTCCATTTCTCTAGGAGGTGGGTCAAAAAGGATCTTGCTGTGATTTATGTCATAGAGTGTTCTGCCTATGTTTTCCTCTAAGAGTTTTATACTTTCTGGCCTTACATTTAGGTCTTTAATCCATTTTGAGTTTATTTTTGTGTATGATGTTAGGAAGTGTTCTAATTTCATTCTTTTACATGTAGCTGTCCAGTTTTCCCAGCACCATTATTGAAGAGGCTGTCTTTTCTCCATTGTATACTCTTGCCTCCTTTATCAAAGATAAGGTGACCATAGGTGCATGGGTTTATCTCTGGGCTTTCTATCCTGTTCCATTGATCTATATTTCTGTTTTGGTGCCAGTACCATTCTGTCTTGATTACTGTAGCTTTGTAGTATAGTCTGAAGTCAGGGAGCCTGATTCCTCCAGCTCCATTTTTCTTTCTCAGTGGTGTTTTGGCTATTGGGGTATTTTGTGTTTCCATAAAAATTGTGCAAGTTTTTGTTCTAATTCTGTGAAAAATGCCATTGGTAGTTTGAAAGGGATTGCATTGAATCTGTAGATTGCTTTGGGTAGTATAGTAATTTTCATAATGTTGATTCTTCCAGTCCAAGAACATGGTATATCTCTCCAACTGTTTGTATTATCTTTAATTTTCTTCATCAGTGTCTTATAGTTTTGCATACAGGTCTTCCTAGGTATTTTATTCTTTTTGTTGTAATGGTAAATGGGAGTGTTTCCTTAATTTCTCTTTCAGATTGTTCATCATTAGTGTATAAGAATGCAAGAGATTTCTGTGCATTAATTTTGTATCCTGCTACTCTACCAAATTCATTGATTAGCTCTAGTAGTTTTCTGGTAGCATCTTTAGGATTCTCTATGTGTAGTATCATGTCATCTGCAAACAGTGACAGTTTCACTTCTTTTCTGATTTTGATTCCTTTTATTTCTTTTTCTTCTCTGATTGCTGTGGCTAAATCTTCCAGAACTATGTTGAATAATAACAGTGAGAATGGCAAGCTTGTCTTGCTCCTGATCTTAGAGGAAATGGTTTCAGTTTTTCACCATTGAGAATGATGTTGGCTGTGGGTTTGTCATATGTGGCCTTTATTATGTTGGGGTATGTTCCCTCAATGCCTATCTGGAGAGTTTTTATCATAAATCGGTGTTGAATTTTGTCGAAAGCTTTTTCTGCATCTATTGAGATGATCATATGGTTTTTCTCCTTCAATTTGTTAATATGGTGTATCACATTGATTGATTTGCATATATTGAAGAATCCTTGCATTCATGGGATAAACCCCACTTGATCATGGTGTATGATCCTTTTAATGTGCTGTTACTTTTTGTTTGCTAATATTTGTTGAGGATTTTTGCATCTATGTTCATCAGAGAGAGTGGCCTGTAGTTTTCTTTTTTTGTGACATCTTTGTCTGGTTTTGGTATCAGGGGGATAGTGGCCTCGTAGAATGAGTTTGGGAGTGTTCCTCCCTCTGCTATATTTTGGAAGATTTTGAGAAGGATAGGTGTTAACTCTTCTCTAAATGTTTGGTAGAATTCGCCTGTGAAGGCATCTGGTCCTGGGCTTTTGTTTGTTGGAAGATTTTTAATCACAGTTTCGATTTCAGTGCTTGTGATTAGTCTGTTTATATTTTCTATTTCTTCTTGGTTCAGTTTCAGAAGGTTGTGCTTTTCTAAGAATTTGTCCATTTCTTCCAGGTTGTCCATTTTATTGGCATACAGTTGCTTGTAGTAACCTCTCATGATCCTTTGTGTTTCTGCAGTGTCAGTTGTTACTTGTCCATTTTCATTTCTAATTCTGTTGATTTGAGTTTTCTTCCTTCTTTTCTTGATGAGTCTGGCTAATGGTTTTTCAATTTTATTTATCTTCTCAAAGAACCAGCTTTTAGTTTTATTGATCTTTGCTATTGTTTCCTTCATTTCTTTTTCATTTATTTCTGATCTGATCTTTATGATGTCTTTCCTTCTGCTAACTTTGGGGGCTTTTTTGTTCTTCTTTCTCTAATTGCTTTAGGTGTAAGGTTAGGTTTTTTATTTGAGATGTGTCTTGTTTCTTGAGGTAGGATTGTATTGCTATAAACTTCCCTCTTAGAACTGCTTTTGCTGCATCCCATAGGTTTTGAGGCTTCATCTTTTCATTGTCATATTTTCTATGTATTTTTTGATTTCCTCTTTGATTTCTTCTGTGATCTCTTGGTTATTAAGTAGTATATTGTTTAGTCTCCATGTGTTTGTATTTTATACAGATTTTTTTCTGTAATTGATATCAAGTCTCATAGCATTGTGGTCAGAAAAGGTATCTGATACAATTTCAATTTTCTTAAATTTACCAAGGATTGATCTCTGACGCAAGATATGATCTATCCTGCAGAATGTTCCATGAGCACTTGAGAAGAAAGTGTATTCTGTTGTTTTTGGATGGAATGTCCTATAAATATCCAATAAGTCCGTCTTCTTTAATGTGTCATTTAAAGCTTGTGTTTCCTTATTTATTTTCATTTTGGATGATCTGTCCATTGGTGAAAGTGGGGTGTTAAAGTCCCCTATTGTTATTGTGTTACTGTCCATTTCCCCTTTTATGGCTGTTAGTATTTGCCCTATTTATTGAGGTGCGCCTATGTTGGGTGCATAAATATTTACAATTGTTATATCTTCTTCTTGGATTGATCCCTTGATCATTATGTAGTGTCTTTCTTTGTCTCTAGTAATAGTCTTTATTTTAGAGTGTATTTTGTCTGATATGAGAATTGCTACTCCAACTTTCTTTTGATTTCCATTTGCATGGAATATGTTTTTCCATCCCCTCACTTTCAGTCTGTATGTGTCCCTAGGTCTGAAGTGGGTCTCTTGTACACAGCATATGTACAGGTCTTGTTTTTGTATCCATTCAGACAGTCTGTGTCTTTTGGTGGGAGCATTTAATCCATTTACATTTAAGGTAATTATCGATATGTATGTTCCTATTACCATTTTCTTAATTGTTTTGGGTTTGTTATTTTAGGTCTTTTCCTTCTCTTGTGTTTCCTGACTAGAGAAGTTCCTTTAGCATTTGTTGTAAAGCTGGTTTGGTGGTGCTGAATTCTCTTAACTTTTGCTTATCTGTAAAGGTTTTCATTTATCCATAGACTCTGAATGAGATCCTTGCTGGGTAGAGTCATCTTGGTTGTAGGTTTTTCCCTTTCATCACCTTAAATATGTCCTGCCACTCCCTTCTGGCTTGCAGAGATCCTGCTGAAATATCAGCTGTTAACCTCATGGGGATTCCCTTGTATGTCATTTGTTTCTTTTCCCTTGCTGCTTTTAATATTTTTTCTTCGTATTTAATTTTTGATAGTTTGATTAATACGTGACTCGGCATGTTTCTCTTTGGGTTTATCCTGTATTGTACTCTCTGTGCTTCCTGGAGTTGACTGACTATTTCCTTTCCCATGTTAGGGAAGTTTTCGACTATAACCTCTTCAAATATTTTCTCAGACCCTTTCTTTTTCTCTTCTTCTGGGACCCCTATAATTCAAATGTTGGTGCATTTAATGTTGTTCCAGAGGTCTCTGAGACTGTCCTCAATTCTTTTCATTCTTTTTTCTTTGTTCTGCTCTGTGGTAGTTATTTCTACTATTTTATCTTCTAGGTCACTTATCCGTCCTTCTGCCTCAGTTATTCTGTTACTGATTCCTTCTAGAGTATTTTTAATTTCAGTAATTGTGTTGTTCATCACTGTTTGCTCTTTAGTTCTTCTAGATCCTTGTTTAATGTTTCTTGTATTTTTTCTATTCTGTTTCTGAGATTTTGGATCATCTTTACTACCATTACTCTGAATTCTTTTTCAGGGAGGTTGCCTATTTCATCTTCATTTATTTGGTCTTGTAGGTTTTTACCTTGCTCCTTCATCTGTAACATATTTTTAGGTTGTTTCCTTTTTTTTTTTTTTTTTTTTTTGATGGTTGGTGCTGTATTCCTGTCTTACTGGTTGTTTGGTCTGTGCACTGGAGTTTTCAGGCATTTAGATAGAGCTGGGTCTTTGTGCTGAGAAGAGGACCTCTGGGAGACCTCACTCTGATTGATATTCCCTGGGGTCTGAGGTTCTCTGTTAGTCCAGTGGTTTGGATTTGGAGCTCCCACCACAGGAGCTCAGGCCCGACCTCTGTCCTGGGAACAAAGATCCTGCAAGCTTCATGGCACAGTAAAAAAAAGAAGGAAGAAAGAAATAAAAAAAGGAGCAGTACAATATCAAAGAATAAAAATCAAAATAAAATTAGAAAGATAAAAAATACATTAGGAAAAATAAAAGTGTAATTGAAACAACTGCAAAGAGGTAAAATAAAACCACAGCAGAAAAAAGAAAAACAGAAAAAAAAGTGGGGGGGGGCAACAAGCCCAAAGGAGAGATCACTAACAAAGTATAAGGAATAAAATAAAATTAGAAAAATAAAAGATTTATTAGGAAAAATAAAAAATAAAGAATCAACAACAATGAATCAACAAGGTAAAACAGCACTCCAATCTAAAAGAGGAAAAAAGAAAAGATAAATAAAAAAGGAAAAAGACCTCGCCTATGGGGGCGGAGTTTAGGCAGGAGTTGGAACTTAGACAGGGGTGGGGTTTAGGGTGAGGCAGGACCTAGGCGGGTGTGGGGTGACGTTGGAGCATGCGATGGTGCCTAGGCGGGGTGACGTTCAAGCGTGGGATGGGGCCTCTGCTTAGGACCTGTGTGGAAGGGGAGAGGCAGCACGTGGAAGGGAGGGCCTCTGGAGTGTGGAGTTCTGGAGTTTGGAGGTAGGGCCCTGAGTGAGGGTGTGTAGGTGGGGTTTAGGCCCAGCGCATTGGACGGGGTCTCCGAGTGTAGAGGTAGGGTCCTGGGTGGAGGTGTAGGGGTGGGGCTTGGATTTGGCGGGGCAGGAGGGAGGCTCTGAGGGCAGAGGATTAGGCCTGGGAGCCCAGCAGGCTCTCCAGTGCCTAAGTGGACAGGGAAAGCACTGGCCCTGTTCCCTTCCATTCCTTAATGTCCCTCCCCCGCCATCTCCCTCATCCACGCTGGACCCCTAACGCCCTAACCGTGGGTGGGTCCCGCTGGGTGTAGGAACTCCTTCCCTTCCCCAGCCACCCCTCAGGGGTGCCGGTCCTGGATGTCCAGCCTTTACTTTTGCTCCCCCTTCCCTCCCTCCCACTCCCTCGGGACCCACGTGGCTGGAGGGGGCCTCGGTGGGCAGAGGATCAGGCCCGAGATCTCAACAGGTTCCTGGGGGTCCAAGTGGGCAGGGGAAACCTTGCCACTCTCCCTTCTGATCCTCTGCCCTACCAGTGGTTCCCTAATTTCCCCCTTTGTGCGTGGGGTCCCTTCCCCTCCTCCAGCCGCCCCTCAGGGGGCCAGTCACGTCCTACCTCCACTTCTCCTCCCCCTTCACTCCCCCCACACCCCACGTCCTACCGGGTCACTGAGGGTTCCTCCCGGCCCCTTATGTGTCCATGTCCTGGCCCCCCACTGGGGCCTGGTAGGTGCCCTAGTTGTGAGGAAACGCGAATCTGCGTCCTACTAGTAAGGCATCTTGACTCCGCCCCCAAAAGTTAGGTATTGTTGACACCACTTTTAAAAATAATATTGTAGCTTAGTGTTTAAAGGAAAACACAAAACATACTGAAAATCTGCTGCTTTGGGTTTTGCCACTTTTAAACTCTGATTCCCATTAGGATCTTAATCTATGTCCACACATTCCTTTTCAGAGTAGAACCTTACCAGTTTTTATACTTTAAACAATTCTGGTAAAAAATTTCTTTTGGCTTCCAAGATCTTTCTATTTAAATATTTAAGCCTAAAAGCTATTGGGAAAAGTTAATGAGGAGGAGAAGGATAATAATGTAATCTTAAAGTGTCTTTTCTTTAGGTAAAGAGAAAAATATTAAGTACAGAGTGGAGAACTCAGTTACAACCTTGGTGAAGGGATCAAAAATAATATCGTAAATGTAGGCAGGTGGGCATTGTATGTCTTCCAGGTGTGATATCCTGAAAAAGACATACATCATCTGCAATATTCCAGCTGGGGCTGCATAAACTGAATCTAAATGTGAAGGAAAACAGAGAAGCCCCAAAGGAGGAACAGTAAATTTTTTTTTTTTCAAAAAGGACTATATTCTTTAAAAATGTCAGTCCTGAAAGATAAAGACTGAGGAACCGTTTCAGATTAAAGCAAACTAACAGGGCTTTCAGTCAGCTGGTGCTTGTCTGAAAGAGCCAACCTTGCACAACTCTTTCCACCTGTACGTTCAGTGATACCATTTTGATAACTTGAAATTGGTTACGGTGAGAGTGTTCACATCACAGAAGTGACAATTGTTACAAATGGAGGAATTTATCAACCAGAGCACTGGTTGTTAAACATTTACCAGCACAACACTGAAGGCTTGACAACTAAGCACAATATGGGATCTGAGACTGAATCCTGAACTGTAGGGAAAAATATGCTATGAAGGCCATGACTAGGTCAGTTGACAAAAACTGGAATAGAGACGGTGGAAGAGGAAGAGTACGGTATCGATGTTAAATTCACTGAAGTTGGTAATTGACTTTGCTTATGTCAGAGAATATTTTTATTCTTAGGAAATACACATTGAAGTAGTATTTAAGAGTAAAGGGCCAGGATGTATGCAACTTACTGATGCAAGAAAGAAAAGAGGAGGACTAAAAACCATGTCTATAAAAGAGCAAATGATAAAGCAAGTGAGACAAAATAGTAACAATACATAAACTGGATAAAGATTATATGGGTTTTTAAAAACTCTTCCTGCAACTTTTCCATGGGCTTACACTTATTTTTAAATAAAAGTTTTAAAATATCCTAAAATATATTTTTTAAAAAGGCATGACTGTGAGACTAAGTTTAAAAATCAAAAGACCTGAATATGCATTTGGTTTCATAACATCTCTTTTTAAAGTCAAGGAATTATTCTCCTAAGCCACACATGGAAAAGAAAGGGAATTTTATCACCTGGAAATTTTACCTCCCTTGGTAAATTCCTTATTTTGGCAGGTTTAGGAACTAATGAGATATGTGGCCTAGCTGTTGTGGTTTTTGTGTTCTATGCCACTTGGATCAAAGATGGCTCAGAATTTCACCTGCATTGGGCAAACACTGCTACATGAAACTCGATCCACTGTAATTCATTCTCTTGAAATTTTATAAAGAAGTTGCAAGGGAAATGCATGGATAATTACTGTTTATGCTCAAGAACCAAATTTACCCATTTTATTGGGTTTGAAGGAGCTGGTAATGAGCTTCCTTTGTGGCCCTGCCATTCACCAGAAGACAGCTCTTTCAAGCTGAAGGCTGATTTAATTCTTTCTCACTGAATAGCATTTCAGCAAGGTTGCCAGGGGAATTGTATTTTTGTTATTTTTTTCAGTACAAATACTACATACAAACGTTAAAAACATAAAGCTGTACAGAAAGGTACAAGATGAAAAATAACAATCGTACCCACTCCTTTTGCCCCTAATCCCATAGTCATCACGAACCATTTCTTGTATACTTCTGGGGGAAGGGAATATACATGCACACACCTATGCATGCTCTTTAAAAGAATACAAATGATTCTTTATATATAGTACTTTACATTTTTCTCTATAATAATATATCTATTCCCCCATCCAATAATACATCTGGGACATCTTTTCTATTAGATTGAACTATATGAAATTGCTGTTTTGGTGGTTTGACCTAATATCTCAGGATGTAAATGTAGCTCATTTTTTGGACCAGTGCTGCAATGGCCTTAATGCAACAGATACACAGAAATGTTATCTAGTCAGTCCCAGTTACTGGACATTCGATTTGGCTACATTTTTTTGCTATTATATACAATGCTAAAATGAACACATATATTGATAGGTATGTATATATGGATGCTTTTGTGACTTTATCTGTTTGATAAGTTCTTAGTAAGAGAATTTCTAGGTTGAAAAAAAATGCACATTTAGAGGGAATTTGTTAAATTTCCCCCAAAAATGTTGTACCCCTTACATGGACCCCAGCAGTGTAGGACAGGAATTTTAATTTTTGCTAATCTTATAGTAAAAATCTTAGCTTTTAGTTCATTGTCTTCATTGACTTTTTAAAAAATAAGTGATTTTGAGCATCTTCTTACAGCTTTATTTGCTCTTTGTATTTCTTTTTCTACAAAAGTTGCCTTTTTCGTATCTTTTAAAGATCATTGTTTGACTCATTCCTATTGATTTGTGGGAGAATGAAGTTCAAGAAATTAGCTATTTGTCACATGTTTTGCAATATTGAATGAAACTGAGGAGTGTGAATAAAATGTTAACATGGTGACAGTAATTTTGAGACTATGTCACAGCTTACATATAAGATTTTTTATTTTTGCCATTTGATTTTAAGTTTTTAATTTAATGAAAATTTTATTAATTCTGTAAACAATTTTTAATTGTTTAAGATTTAACAATTTTTTTCCTTTATGGCTTCTGTATTCTTTGTCAGAATGACTTTCCTGTTCCAAAATTATTAAAAGTTCATCCCTGTTTTCTTCTAAGAGCTCTAGGATTTCCTTGTTTACATATGTCTCTTTCCCAGGAAAGTTCTGATTATAAATATTCCATCTTAGTTTCAGACTATTCCAACAGAATTAAATTTAGAAAAAAGCATAACTATTGCCAATAATTCTAGTTACTACAACATAGCTGTGTCATGGTCTGAATTAATTAAGCATCCCTCAAAACTGTTTCTACTCTTTCTACTGTTTGTCCTCCCACTCCTTCCTGATTCATGCTTCCATATCAACTTTCCAATCACTATTTCAGTGTTTTGGAAGGTGACTCTCTGAAGTAGGAATGCAGCTTGAATCCCACCTATGAATGATGAATTTGTATTCTGATGCAGCGCAGTGGTTCCTGAAAGCCAGGCTTCCCCTTGGCACTCCAGACTTGAAGAGATGAGACCTAGCTTACTCTGGAAACTGGAGGTAAGAGCGACTTGGAATTACAGGTTAAGGAAGGGGTTTGAGCCGTTCCTAATTTAGGTTCCCATCTGAAAGATGGCTCAGATACTTGTTCCATATAAGCCAAAAAAAAAAGTGTCCAGGTAACAAGACCTTCCCTGGGGCAAGGAAAAGTTCAGGAGATAAAGTCGGGGGGTGGGGGTGGTTGTTTCTGTGCATTTTGTTTGCTTGCTGGCTGTGTTTCCCCAGGAGCTTATTGGATGTAGGCAGCCCAGCTTTCATTTAAGGAAAGGTTCGTGGGCGTTTGTGGGCTTCAATCCATATGCCTCTGCACTACATCTATGACTTGCAAAAACAACCTTGTGGGATACTAATTCAGTCTTGGGTTTCTTTTTCATATCAAATACTGCCAACTTGGCCTTAAATGTGTGCCAGATGCACTATGGTATGGTTTTGTGATGTGATACCATTAGGAAGTCTGGGTTAAGTAGGGATGCAAGCTGGCTTCTGCTCCTGGAGTGGTTTCTGTCACTTATGACTGCGACATAAGCTTGGGAGCTGCAGAGCTTGCTGGGGACCTTGGCCAGAAGTGCCTGGCAGCAAAGGGTCATTGAATCCCTGGTGACAACTGCAGGTTCTCTGGTTTGCCCCTCCTCTCTGATGGCTGGATTTCTGAATCCTATGAGAACTTGAAGAGTGCTTGCCTGGGGTAGGGAGGAGAAAGTTTCACCAGAGCGCAGCATGCTCTGTAGAAGGCTTGTCACAAGCATCCCAGGGTAATCTTCTGATATGCACGCCTAAGGTGCTGTTTCCTTTCAAATTTCAAGATGTTGTCATTGCTGATGGGCCCAGAAACTAGAACATATTTAACTTTTCATTAAGAATTGAAAACAAAATGAGAGAGAGAGAGAGAGAGATACCCAGTGGGGGAAAAATGAATAACTGGGAAGTTTAAGGAAAGAAAGAGATGATTTAAACTGAAATGGACTCTTTTGGGGACAAAAATACATGGACAATTTTCCCATATATAGATTTTACAAGAAACATATTCTAAACATATGATGCATGCATATCATTATTTACATCTTTTTTTCTTTTCCTTCCATTGTTTGTAATTAAGTGAAACAATGGTTACAATTTGTGCTTTGTTTCTGATTGATTTTGACCAAACCTGATGTCTCTCATGCATAACTGTGGTCAAAGATATACTACCCAGTGATTTTAAAATTTTGTACACTTTAGAAAACTAAACAATGTTATGAATCAATGAAATTCTAACATTTTTAAATCTTGAAAATCCAGGTTCTGTTGGTCACTGAGCAGGCTTGAATATTTTATTTCTGAAACCTGTTTGCTTCCTTTGCAAGTATTCAGGGTGAATTAGTTAGCACCATAATATTCAGTGGTGCTGATAATAATAATTACAGGTGGAAGAAAAGCATAGAGGAAGGCAGCATGTATCTTGGCCATTATTTTCCTAATAAGGTATTTACAAAAATGCAGAGCAATGAAAGGGATTTTTACATTGAATAGAAATGAGGTGCTAAAACTCAGTTTGTTTTCAGGATATGGCCAGCAGCGACTCCCGTTTCCTGTAATAAGCTCATAACCTCTTGCTAACAGCTTACCTTCTGCCACACCTTGTGGCTCCAAAAAGATTTACAACCTTTGCTGTCTAGGATAGTACTTGGTAAAGAGAGCATATACTTGTAAACTTGGGATAGAGGTAAAGAAGATAATCCGTTCCCTTCATTTCCATTTCCATTTTTTCAGACATTCGTCCTAGGGCAGAGCTATTTGCCATGATGGAATTGTTCTAAATCTGCCCTAATATGGTAGCCAGTGGCCACGTGTGGCTATTGAGCACTTGAAATGTGGCTAGTGTGATTAAAAAACTGCCTTTTAAATTTTATGAAATGTTAACTTACATTTAGATAGGTACATGTGGCTAGTGGATGCTGCTTTGGCCAGTGCAGCCCTAGGCTAGAGCTTAAATAATTTTCCCAGTGAGGATTGACTTGGGGAAAACATCACTAACCAGAGCTTCCTAAATAACATCACAGGTGAAAAAAAAATTCAAGTAAATGTTTACATTTTCCAGAATTTAACTTAGGTAAGATTTCATAGGACCCTAGTGGCTTTAGGGAAAGTCCTTGATTACAGACAGAAAGAAGCTCTAATACCACTTTTTGAAATGTTCAAACAAAAATGCACAATTTGATAAATAAATCTATCACTTTGATCTTTAGGATTTTCTTCCTTTTTGAAACACATTTAAGTTATTCTGATATGACCTTATATCAGGGCAGATGTTAATTTGGAAGCTTCCTGTATTTCTTCCAAACTATCTCAATAGAAAGCTTATGTGAGAGGGTTTATGGCGGAGGCATCTTTATTTTATGTTTTGGTGCTTTGCACTGGTCTTTTAAATCATGGAGAGATGGGGTAAGTGCATGAAATTGTTCTCAGAAAAATTTTTGCAGTTGTCTTTGCTCCACAGCTCTGTGAAGAGCTAAGCTTTTGTTTGTGTGTGATCATCAAAAGTAAGCCTTCTGTTTCTAAATGAGGGATTTTTAAACATGTAAACTAGCAGTCACCAAGGAGCATGATCTGTGTCATGATTTTTCTGTAAGGGATAAAGGTAATACTGAGACATAGAGATTAAGAGATATCAAATGACTCTGAGCAAATTGGCATGCAATAAATTAAGTTTAACTTCTTGGGAACTGATTTTATTCATGAACCTACTTTGTCATATGGACATGCTCTCCTTTTGGGGGAAATCATTGTTCAAACACCATTTCCAAGGTGTGTATGTATGTATCAAAAACACTGGGCTTTGTATGTGACTTCTTAGTTGTGTGACAAGTTTCTTCATTCTTCAGTTCTCCAGGCATGTATTTAAATAATGTGAGTATCTATCTATCTTTAATATTTTAAATTTACTAAACAAATTTAATGCCTTCTTAAATATTCTTTTAGGAATAATAATGCAGCAGGAATACATGAAAAAAATCATTGGTCACATAATTTTAAATGTTAGGTACTGGTTGGGGTTTGGGTGAAAGCAGTTTATTTGGGAGGTGCAGGAATCAGTGGGAGGGAAGTGGGGAAGCCACAAGGGAAAGAAAGTGAATACCAGGCAAGGTGATGAACAGGTCCCCACTGCAGGCAACTGGAACTCCTTCCTGCTGGGCCATCTGGGAAACTGTGTAGAATATGCCTCAAAGTTGTCCCATCTGAGGAGTGAGGAAGCCAATATATTTATCAGCCAACTCTTGCTCATCAATGCTGAGCACTTCTTCCCAGTCTGTTAATTTCCAAGCACCACAATTAAAAGCAAATAATGAGCAGAGTGGTCTTCCATGGCTTTGGAAAATGCCTGTAAGCAAAGAGATGCACATACTGCAGTTAGAAATAAGAAGGTGCACAATGAATTGATAAAGCTGAAGAATATAGGTGGAGCAATGGCATCATTTGCTACATGGGAAGAGAAGTGTCCAAAAGTGCAAAGAGTCTTGTCGGGTTTCCTGTTAATGGTCCCTGGTCATACTTGAGATCAGTGCTGCCATTCACTTCTGGGGCACCTTGGACTTACAGCTTCATATTCCTGGGCCTCAGATTCCTCTTCTGTAAGATTCAGTGATTGACTTAAAAAGCTATAAAGATGTTTCTTTTTATGCTAACGCTGTTTGATCACTGTCATTGTCTTCTAGGACCTTGCTGTTTAAAGTGTGGTCCACAGACTAGCAACCTCAGGATTACCTGGGAGCTTGTTAGAAATATAGGATCTTAGCCTCCAGTCCAGGACTAATGAGTTAGAATCTTCATTTTAGTGAGATCCCAAGGAGATTCATACGCACAGGGAACTTTGAGGAGCAGTGGGCTAAGTTGTTGTTTCCCATGCTCCTTTCCTTCGGAGTAGGCCGGGGGTGGGAATTCTTAGATGGATTGGCTGTACTGCTGGAGCCAAGCAGGTGGTCTGCCACTCACAGCCTTCATCCCAGCAGCCCCAGAGAGAGCAGACTGTCTTGGCACTCAGCTGGTTCATCCATCTGGAGACAAGAGAGTGTGTTCTCTCCCAAGACTTTGTTCAGCTTGATGATTCTACAGTTCTAAGAGCAGACAATGAAGGGAGCAACTGAACACGCAGAAGATATGGCAGCTTGGGACCAGCACTTTTCATTGGAAACTTGACTTTCTCCACAACTTGTTGGCAAAAACTGTGGAGTTTGGAAATGCTAAATGGCAGGATGCAAAAATAAATCTACATTATGAATTCAGTAATAAAAGAATCACTTCTATGAGTAGACATAAAATTTAATTCAATTTCTGGGATTAGTAAAACTATGGGTGAACATTTTCAGCTAGCATCTGTTATTACATATGCATTTATTTGATTCATTGCAATATTGTTCATTCTTTCAAAAAAATCTTTTTGAACAACAACCCCACATAAGCATAGTCCCAAGATTTGAAGCAATAGGGTAAATATGCAGTAGTCTGGTAAGAGAGACAGATGAAAAAGGGTGGTATCTATAATATAAGGTGATAAGTATCACTAGTGAATTATGTCAATTACCCTTTGGAAAATGATTATGATATCTGGAAATCTCAATGAAAATCTTAGGAAGTTAAACTTTTCTAGATAGTATATGACTTAATAGGAAAAGATTCTACCAAATTCTAGATAGTACTTGATGCTCTGAAGCAAGGTTTGGTAACTATGGCAAACTATGGCCATGTTGAACCCACACTTTGTTTTTATAAATAAAGTTTAATTGAAACACAGACATGTTCATTTGTTAATGTGTTGTCTGTGGCTAAGTTGAATAACTGTGACTAAGACCATATGGCCTGAAAAGCCTAAAATAGTTACTATTTGATTCTTCACAGAAAAATTTTGTCGATCCCTGTTCTATAAATGTAACCATACTAGAAGGTCACCATAACAAACCCTTGTTAGAGACCAACTCCCCAGGAGTCATCAAGAAGAGCCCAAGAAGGAGGAAACTTAGACCACAGTTGAGTGTTTTGAAGAAACTGGTCCTTCTCAATCTCCTGCCTCTTTCTTGGCATGATCTAGGTTCCTGCTCATTGTTGCCGTGTAACGGATATCACAGAACCTCACAGGAAGAACTCTCTTCTTGTGTCTATTCAGAAGCAGTGCAGGTACTCATTTATATATTAAGGAAAACACTTAGCAGGACTCCAGTCCTCTTCCCACTTGGAACCTTAGTGGTGTCAGGCCTGATTGGTGCCTCTGTGCAACTTCAGGAAGGCTCCGTCCACTTGCCTTTGGAATGGGGCCCCTGGTTCTAGGGGTGGCAGAGTGGAGGGATGAACTAGGGCGTGAAGGTGCCTCCTTTTCTAGACAACAGCATCTTCCCGACACCAGTGGCCCTATCGCTTTGTACCCATTTACAAGGCAAACACTTGATATGGCTTTTCAGCCCCATTACTGACACGAAAAGCTTCCTCCAGCCTTTTCTCTAGCGACAAAAATAACAAAAATGCATTTGTTTGATTTCAGGGAATACTAATTAGCAGCTCTCTCAAATATATCAAATATTTTCCCCATTCTATGTTTCATTTGTTACAGCTTGACCTCTTCCCCTCTGAACAATTTCTGCCACCATTTATGCTGCCTCTTTTTCTTTGCTTCAGCAAAATGCAGAGGTTATACCCATTGGATTTTTAAGGCAATAAGCACTGGCCTTCAGGTTCTGGAAACTGTCTTACATTTTTCACTTGACGATATTCAACAGAACTTTAGCCTGGCACAGTCTGTCAAACCATAGAGCTAGCTTTCTAGTTTGGAAGGACTCCCCTTCACAGCGGGAAAGACTTACAGCATCCTTAACTCCACTCATTGCTGAATTTGAGCTTCTCTGAAGCTGGAGACAGACGTGACCACCAGGGATGCCTATAAGTTAAAAGTCTGGACATCAATGTGAACCACAGAGAGAATGGAAAGATACATAAGAGGCTACATAAGTGGGTCCTTAAATGATCAAATCAGATATTTTATTTTCCCTCCTTCTTAGTTTTTTACTCTAGTATAATAGCAGCCTTGCTGTGTTTCCTTCCATACATTATGCTGTTTCATCTCTCACTGGCCTTGATCAGGCTGTTTCAATCCATCCATCCATTCAGCTAGTAACCCCAACGTGCTACATACTCTAAAGAGAGCTTGTTGGTTTTGATTACTTACCATGTCCAAGGCACTGTGCTAAGCACTTTACCTGTATTGGCTCATTTCTTTTGGAGAACTATCATGTGAGATACATAGTCTAAGTGTCTGCATTTTTCAGGTAAGGAAACCAAGGCTCAGGGTTTAAGGAGCCTGCTCAGAGTCATTCAGCTGGTGGGTGCAGGACCCACTAGTTTCAGGTCACACTACTAATTATGCCCCTCATCTTCCTTCCCGATATAACATGCCATTCATTCTATGCCCTAAAAACATGAAGTATTCTAATAGAAGACACAGTTCATGAGAAGAATAAACATACATATGATCAAAAATGTTAAATATGACAACAAAGACATGCACAGAAATGAGAGGAAGAGAGTGGGGGGGGAAGGTGGCACAGGAGGAGGTGAAAACAGGGAACACAGATCAGAGAGACCCTGGAGAAAGAAATGTCTCTATTGAGTTTCTCAGGATGGTTAAGAACTGACCAAACGGAAATGGGGTGGGAGGAAGGCATTTAAGACAGAGGAAACCTCAAGAGCATAGAATAAAGATAAAAAATACCTTGCAAGGAATAAGTTCAGTACTGCCAGAATGTAGAGAGCACTGCAGGGAGAGGTGGGAAACAGAACTTCAAGATCAGTGAGGGTAATTTCCGGAGGGTGTTGTGGGCCTTGCTAAGCTGCTCACAGTTAATGGGAAGCCATGAAGTGCTTTAAGCAAAGGAGCTGAATGTCTGATTTGGATTTCAGGTAAATCACACTAAAAGCTGGGTTGATGATGAATGTGAGGAAGGGGGCTGCTGTGGTCAGGCAGAAGTGTGAGAAGCAATGAAGAGCGGGGTTGAAGAAGCTGCAGTTGTGATGGGAAGGAAGAGGGGAAGCTGGGAGATTTTCATGAGTCAAAGTTAGCAGGACTTGTGGACTGACTGGATGTGAGGGCAATGGGAGGAAAAACGGAGATAAAAATGGGATTCTGTGTTCTAATTTGGGTGACTGGGCAGATACTGGTGCTAATGACTGATCTGTGAACTGTGGGGCATAAACCAGATTGAAGGAAAGATAATGGGCTTGAAGAGCTCTTGAAATATATCCTCAGGAAACTATCCAGAAGGCTGTGAGACACGCAAGTCGAGGTTAGAGAAGATGTCCTTGTAGAAAGGAGAGATTTAAGAATAATCAAAGTTCTGGCAAGTCACCCATGTATGGGCAGTAATGAGCTAGAATCATCAACTTATAAAAGAAGTCAAATAAAAAGGAGCCTGTGAAGGACATAGAGAAAGAATAGGGTTTGGGGGGAAGGAGGATCAACAAGAGTATCATATCATGGAAAGGAAAGAGGTAGTTTTTAGGTCAACACAGTAAACATAGAAGGTAATAGAGACTGAGGCTGTCCTGTAGATATATACACATGATAAGCATCTAACCCCTCCGTTCACTGTCCCTCTGTCTCTTTGACTCCTCACCATGCTGTACGACTGTATATTCTCCTGTGCATTCTTCAAAACTCAATTTAGAGGCATTGCCCCCTTAGACAGGCAAACTTTCTACCCATCTAAGCTACAGGAGGTGCTTCTCCGTTTGACCTCTCTCATTGAACACACAATACCTACATGCTTACTTCCTCTCTAGACTGCAAGCTCTTCAACGTTATTGTGGTAGACTGATTTTCTCTAAGGACCCCACTTTTTCATGCTTCTCTGTATTCGTTCCCTTTGGTAGTGGCCTCCCACGCTTGGACTTGACTGTGTGTCTCCATTGCATTTTATTCGGGCCAATGGGATAGTAGTAAACTTGACGTAAGCAGAGGCTTAAAAAGTTCTTGTGCATTTTCACTTTCTCTTTTAGATTCCTGCTACGACAGGGTGACAAGTCCAGGTTAACCTGCTGGAGGAAAAAAGATTGCTTGGAGCAGAACCAAGTTGTCCTAACTAAATCCATCCTCTACCATCCGGCCCCTAGCTGGCCCAATAGCTGACTTCCCAAACACTGTTTTGGGGTGATTTGTTACACAGCAATACCTGATATTAAAAATTAAGTCCTATGCAACTTTTTACTCTAGCACATTAACAAACTACTTAACATATAGTGAGTGGTCTGTAAATATATGTTGAACTGAAAAGTGTAGAAGAAATGGAAGGAAAATTCCAATCTATTGCAAAGTGTTTTTTCTTTCCTCTCTTTCTACCAAACATCATGACTGCCCCAACTTTCTCACTTACTTTTCCCTCTGAGATCTCAGGAGCTAAGACTGTAGGGGCAGCTGTGGGAATTCCAGCAGGCACACTGTGGTTTGAAATCCACAGACAAGGGAGCATGGCTTCCTTCCTTGGCCTGCTGCCCCACACACGGCAAGCAGAGCAGCCAAGCCCAAGTGGCAGCCGCAGTGTGGGAGCCCAGCTCTGCTGCCATAAATTACCCAGGGGCAGGAAGGAGCAGTGAGAGTCAGCGGTTTCAACTACCTAGTAGTTCATTTTTGTTCTTGTTTTTCAGTTCGCAATCTGTAAAATTTATTGCAAAATTAAGCTCCCTGCTCCAGAGTCAATAATATTCCTGGTGCCAGCTGGTGTAATAATTCACAAAAAGGGCAGGAGATGGAGGGAGTGAGACTGATTTAGGAAGTAGACTTCCAAGCCCTATTTGCTGCTGCCTACTCCCTGCTGCTAAAGGTCAGGTAAGTAGAGGGCTAAGATTACAGCCTCATAACATCCTTGGAGGGCTAGAATTTCTATTGGGTTCGAAATTTAAAACAAAAACTGTTTCTTTTGCATGATGGATTCCTTTTATCCTTCCCGTCTCTGTTTCCATGTTGGCATAAAAGTAGAAACATTCAATTTCATATTTTGTTTCTGGCATCGCAAGGAAGAGGTACCGTACAAAGCTTGACCTTGTGCAAACTTCCTATGGTGCTTTCTAATAGCCTAACATCAGTCTGGAGGGGCTGTTGGAGATTGCTCTTACTGCAATGTCTTCATTTACAGATGCAAACACCAAGTCTTGGTGTAATTAATGATTGTTCATGTCCTGCTCAGCTACCTACCTGGGATTAGAACCGAGATCTGATGCCCAGGTCATAGTCGAGTGCTGCTTCACTCGACATTCTGCTACTGAAAGGACTTCAATTTATAACTTCAGTCTTTCTCGAATATACATAGTTTCTTTAAAAATTGTCTCTTCATCTCCTTTTTTTGTGTGTGTGCAAAGAGCACCACAATAAGTCTATTTATTATTATCGTTATTATAATAAGTTATTATTAAGTCATACTATTTCTTAAAGAGTCTAAATTATGTATCTGATTATCCAAAAGGCCCATACAGCCACATTTTCATTCCAGCTGCAAGGCACCAGATGTTATCATTAATTTGCTTGTACTTAATTATCTTTACAAAATAACACTCTGAAAGACAATGATTGAAAAGTTATATTTGGTTATTCCTCATGGTCTCTTCTTTGAAATGCCTACAATATCATCTTTGCCATCTGGGGTGTAAGCTTAGTATTTCTTGGGGGACATTTAGCAGTTGGGAATTAAACTCTGCAAGTTAAGTGTCTATTTATTTCTTGATCAATATCCTATTTGCTCTTTTAGAAAATTTAGATGGAATGTCTTTCTTTCAAATCCTTGGTTCTTCTTTATTGGTTGTTGGAGCTTTAGCTACTGCTCAGGGCTGACTATAAGGCTTAGATTAGAAGGAATTGCTTTGATGTTTTTCAAAGTCAAGAAAGAATTTTACACCTCTCTGAGTATCCCTTGACTGCAGGTAAAGAATGTACCTCTCTAGAGAGGTACCAATTAAAGTTAATTGTATATGACCTGATTGATCCATAGAGAACTTAGAGTTTCTAACTGAATTTGCTATTGTCTTCATAAAATGAAGATTTGGTTTAGTTACAAATTGTGGATTGGAGGACCTGGCTGCATTCTCTATCTGAACACAGTGGTACTGTCAATAGAATGAACAGTATTCGTTCATTTAGGAGAATGACAGCTGTACAAATCCACCCTTGTCACAGAATTCCTGCTCTATTCCCCTTGTAAATCAAGGGTGGTTTAGGAGAACTGTTTCCCTGCTTCTGGGAGGGAATGCCAGTTCTACCACTCAGGAGCTGATATTTTCCCCCAGTTCTTACGTGGGGGGTAGGGATGAGAGGGGTATGTGAAACTTTTGTAATTTGACCTGGGACTGGGCAAGAGGAGCCTGGCTTTAAAATCACCAAGACCTTGAAACTCAGCCCAAGCTGATTAAAACTCCTGAGTATGTGAGTCTTTTCAAGTGCACTAATTGTGTTATGTTGTGGATGGAAACCATGAAAAATGGGTATTTAGAAAGTCTCCAGCTTGGGGTGCATTTTACTTCTAAGATGATTAAACATCTGTTTCATTCTGAGATTTAGGTAAAAACTCAAGTGAATGAACAGTTGTAAAACAAATTAAATAGGCAGAGTTAAGTAGTCAATAAGATGGATATACACTCTGGTGATGTTTATTCTGATCTAGTTAAACTCAAATGCCTAAAGTAGGTATAATCTTTTCAGTTCTGTCTACCAGTATGTTAAAGAAAATAACGGTTTCACTTTGCTGTATGCCTGAAACTAACACAATATTGTAAATCAACTATACTTCAATTAAAAAAAAAAACTTTTTTAAAAAAATTGAGTATGATTTCAACATAAGAATTTATATGAAAAGATACTTTCTTAAGTTTACTCTCTCTTTATATATGTATATATTGAACATTCCATGATCTCTATGGGAAGCAAAATGAAATGTAAGGCTATCATCCCCCTCACAAGATAGTGTACCATTTCATACTCACTTGCTTTCCTTACCTCCTACACACCAACACTATTCATTCGCCCACCTACCAAGCACCCTAGACATTAAGTTTCAGAGTCAGCCTTTCAGAATCCATGTTATACAACGAAGAGCAAAAAGAGAAAAAAGGAAGCATTTCCTCAATTCATCATTTGCCCCTCAATTTGCGTAACAACAAATTATCTGCAGCCTGTACGTTGAGCAGATGTACAGGCTGTAGATAATGTTGTGGTGAAAGTATGGACTTACTTTGAAACTCGACTGCCCGAGTTCAGATTCCTGCTCTGCCACTTATTAGCTATATGACCTAGGGCCAGTTATTTAAACTGCTTGAGCCCCAGTTGGCTCATCTACAAAGTGGGATAATAATTTCACCCATCTCAAGGGATGTGGATGAAAGAAATCAGTCTACATAAAGTCCTTAAGGTAGTGCCTGTGTGCTTTTACACTTATGTATACAATATACACGTTTCTCTTAAAATACCCTAAGTGTCTTAGGAATCTCCTATTTGTGAATTCAAGCAGTCATGAAATAAATTGTTTTTTGGTTATGCAAGATTTACCTAATTAAAGGCCTCCAATTTGAGGTCATTTGGTACCCATATGCCACCCTCCCCTTGAAACCAGGATATTTTGCTTGTAGCTTAGAGCCCTCCTGCTTGTAAAGCACACATTGTGAAGACCCAGAGTTCCACTTTGGAGATTTTAAAATAGTTTTTTTCCTGCTTTTTCTCAGGCTTATATTAATTTTATTATTGTTATCACGAAGGAGAAGAAAGGCTGATGTACTTGATGGAATAGTTTTAGTTACGGAATGAATGGAAGTCAGCTGGCTTTAGCTGACTTGCCTATCCGGCATCTGCTCAGCCTTCGAACAACCCTTTAAAATAGCACAATTCTATTTTTCTAGAGGAGCTCTTCTCATTAGGAAAAGTTTTTAAAGATCCTTTTGGAAACTCATTTGAAAGCTTACGGTACTCAGGATGATGATGTTTTCCTGGGGTGGGGATTTGTTTCAGAGTGAGCCATAAATCAACAAGTGTGCTGCTTTCTCTGGTCCCTTTTATGATCCTGATGGAGATGAGCCATTCCTTAACTTAAAGCTTAAATAAGGTAGAAAAAAAAGAAAAGGAAAGGAAAGTAAAAAAAAAAAAGAAAAGAAAAAAACTAAACCCTCAGATTTTAAAGAAACACATCTCCCCAGGCTCTACTTTCTCTCTCTAAGACAGATGAACTTTGATTAAGGTGCCTCTCTGTCAGGAAACAGGGTGAATAAATTCACAGATTTCCATGTCGTGGAACTTTAAAATTTTTACATAATACAAAGTGGATGAATGATCTCCTAGCCCTTTTTTAATGTGTGAACTTTTAAATTTTGATCTAAAACATTGGGTTTTTTTCTTTATGGATCATGGCTCCATTTGTTGCCTCCATTTTGAAATTTGTCCTCTGTAAATCCAGTATTATTGTTTCTATCTTATTTCAATAGCCTTTGGTAATTTCATCAGTTTATTGGAATACTTGAGGTATACGATGATAAAATTCAGAATAAGAGCCTTTTATTCCTGGTTTGCTTTCCCTTCTACAGCATAAAACTAGAAACTTGTAATCAAGAAGGTGTCAAAACATCACTAGGCACAAGATAACCAGTTACAGTAATGATACTTCAGGAAGAGACCATTTACATGCGTAAGAAAAGAGAAAAATATAGTGTAAGATGAAAGTATTTTAAGAGTTTATAATGTCTTCCCCCAACAGATGTCCTCTCCAAAATGTCTGTCTTTCCATCTGACTCTCCCCTGAGGGCCATTCTTTCTTAGAAGGCAGAGAGAAATTCCTAATGGCTGCTGACTTTTGGGACAATGTGCCTTTCCACTGCCTGAATCTTGACTTCCTGAAGCCTGCCCCAACCTAAGGGTCCAAAATAATCTATGTGTGGAACACATTTACAAAAAATCCTCTGGCTTTGTGCCTCAACACTGGGTGGGCTATTAGTAGAGTGACTCTGTAATTTATCACTGAAACCAAGGCATTTTTGAGAGTGAAAGGAAATGCTACTGATAATTATCCAGGACAGCATAAACTGAGATTATCTCACACAAATTTGTCTGAATTATTAAGTAACTGGACAGTAAATTAAAAAACTCACTCAAAAGAAAGGAGGAAAATCATAGAACTATTTTCTTTCTATAATGTTTAGAAACTATACTATATACTTTGTATCTATTAACTCATCATAGTAACTGTCTTAGATAGTTGTCATTATTTCCATTTTATGGATGAGAAAACTGAGGCTCCAGGAAATATAGTCATTTGCTTAAGGCCACAACATATTATATGTTGGGGGTAGTGCTGACTTTACAGAGGTTAGAAATTATGAAAGGAACTGACCAAATGAATGAATGAATGAATGAATTATTAAACAGAATGATAAAAGGCCCAGCACATTTCACTCATGAGATGAAGAGAATCCTGTGTATATTACCATCTGGGTTTTCAGAACTCTGATAATTTGAAAAATATTCTTAGCTAATTTACACTTCCTGCACCTATTTTACTTTTATGACATCATAAAGATAACAATTTCCAACAAGTAAGAAAGCTCAGGAGCACTGCTGTGGATAACTTCTCCAAGTGGGAAAATATATGTAGCTTCCCAGTCATATATTTGACTGGCTGAAAAGAGTTCTTACATTTTTATTTAGTAATTTCACTTTCAATAATTTATTTTATGGAAATAAAGCTGGGCCTTGTACCCTTTGCACGGACCAGTCATGGGATGCAGGCCGCCCTGGGGAGGGGTTGAGACCTTTGGCTGGAGGTTTTACAGCCAACAGCAATCCCCAGTCAAGGGCTCAGGTAGCTGTATGACCTTGAGCAAGTTATTTTATCCTCTTTGGTTCTCTGCTTTCTTATGTTAAAATGGGGATTAGTAATAAACCTTGTTTAATATGCATGGTTATTGGGGAAATCAATGAAATGCCACTGTATCTCAAAGCACCTCAAAACACCAAACATGAAATATGAGAGGAGTCTTGGCCGTTCCTACAACCTTGAGTGGATTTTGCCTTCCAGTTGGCAGTCAGTGAGGACCTGATCTTTTTAAAGGAGGTCCTTCAGTGGCACACTTTGGCTCTGGAAATGTTCATAACGACAGGTCATGTTGAACACATTTCTTCTCTTTATGTTCTGTGAGACATTATCTTTAGAAGAATAAATATGATGGTTGATTCCTAGCCATCATACACTGGGTGTGGTGAACAGATTCTAAAATGGCCTGCAATTATCTCCACCTCCTGGTCTTTATGGGATATGTAATTTCCTCTCCTTGAGTATAGGCAGGAACTGTGATTTGCTCCTAACCAATAGAATATGGCAAAGAGGGTTGTTTGCCACTTAAATGATTGTGTTACATTAGATTGTAACTTCCATCTTGTTTGCAGACTTTCTCCATTGATTCTCTTCCTTTCTGGCATCATGAAGTCAGCTGCCCTGTTGGAAAAGGCCACATAGCAAGGAACCAAGGACAGCCACTGTCTAATAGCCAGCAAGAAACTGAGGCCCTCAGTTTGATAGCCCACAAGAAACAGAAGGTTGTTCTGTCAACAACCATGTGAATTTAGAAGCAGTTCCTTCCCCAGTTGAACCTTGATGAGAATGCAGCCCTAGCTGCCACTTTGACTGCAGCCTTGCAGAGGACCCGGTCAGGCCATGGATTTCTGACCACCAGGAACTGAGATAATAAATATGTGTTGTTCTAAGTTGTTGTGTTTGTGATAGCATGGTTATGTGGCAATAGATGACTAGGTTACAGTAATATACATGGTAATACAAATAATATACTTTCAAAGACATATATTCCTGAATTATTTCTCAGAAATGGGCATTTTATAAACTAAGCCAATTATTTATCCATTCTTAAATTGTGAGCACATCACTGACCACCAACCAGTACAAAAGAGTTCACTCCAAGAGTTTTGGGAAAAGGTGCAATGAACTCAAACCTGGGAGTGGATTCCATGTCCAATACTTACTAGCTGTGTAACTCTGAGAAAGTCACATAACTATTCTGGGCTACAGCTCCTTTATGTTTACAGTGAGATAATATTTCCCTTACAGGATTTTGTGAGAATTAAATGTGATGATGAATGGAATTTAATTGAACTGACACAAACTCAATAGACAATGCAGAGGAAGAGCATTTATTCATGAAAGTGAGAGAAACTAACTTCAGCAGAGGTTGATATTGTCCTTATTTTACTGTGATTAGATTAACCAAGTTAGCTAGAATGGTTTTGTCTTTTAAAATCAGATCTTGCTAATAAAACTGATAAAATGGGTTTGGACTGGAAATTCTGGGGGCCACTCAGGCTTCTGAAAGGTCTAAAGGGATAACATGTTAGTGACTCTAGTATGCATATTGTCTAAATAAAATATGTTTTTTATTCATTTAACAAATATTTATTGAGTACCCATTAAATACCAGACACTCTCTGTGATGTTAAAGTTTTAACTTTATTTGATTATCTAAATAGATAATTCTTCATTGAAGGTCAACAGATTTAAATTTTCAGGGACAGGTTTTCATTAGCTCTGATTTCATGAGATGATTTTTTTAAAAGTCGGGATTATTGAGGTATCTATATAGAATGGTATACTACTCAGCAATAAAAAGGACAAACCAGTGATACATGAAACAACCTGAATGAATCACAACATCATTGTGCTGAGTGAAATAAGCCACACAAAAACATATGATTCCATTCATATAAAATTCTGTAAAGTGTGAGCAAACTGAGAGTGGTTACCTGGGAACAAGGGTGGAGAGAGAGATGGATTGAACTGGGTTTGAAGAAATTCTGGGAAGCGGTAGAAATATTTGGTATCTTGATTGACTGTGGTAATGGCTTCACAGATGTAGAGATATGTCAAAATTCATCAGATTGTACACTTTACGGGCATACCTTGATTTATTGTGCTTTATTACGTTTCACAGATATTGTGTTTTTTACAATATATAGGTTTATGGCAGCCCTGCATCAAGCAAGTCTCTTGGCGCTCTTTTCCAACAGCACTTGCTCACTCTGTGTCTCTGTGTCACATTTTGGTAATTCTTGCAATATTTCAAACTTTTTCATGATTATTATATTTGTAATGGTGATCTGTGATCAGTGATCTTTGATGTTATTATTGTAATTACTTGGGGGCACCAGGAGCCATACCATAAAAGACAGCAAATTTAATCGATAAATGTTGTGTGTGTTCTGACTGCTCCACCAGCTGGCTGTTTCCTGTCTCTCTCCCTCTCCTCATGCCTCCTTACTCCCTGAGACAAAACAATATTGAAATTAGACCAATTAATAACCCTACAATAGCCTCTAAGTGTTCAAGTGAAAGGAAGAGTTGCACGTCTCTCACTTTAAATCAAAAGCTATAAATAATTAAGCTTAGTGAGGAAGACAGGTCGAAAGCCAAGACACACTGAAAGCTAGGCCTCTTGCACCAATTTGCTTGTGAAAGCAAAGGAAAAGTTGTTGAAGGAACTTAACAGTGCTACTCCAGTGAACATAACAAATGATAAGAAAGCAAAACAACCTTATTGCTTATACGCAGAAAGTTTTAGAGGTCTGGATGGAAGAGCAAATCAGCTACAACATTCCCTTAAGCCAAAGCTTAATCCAGAGCAAGGCCCTTCAATTCTATGAAGGCTAAGAGAGGTGAGGAAGCTGCAGAAGAAAAGTCCAAAGCTAGCAGAGTTTGGTTCATGAAGTTTAAGGAAAGAAGCCACCTCCATAACATAAAAGTGCAAGGTGAAGCAGCAAGTGCTGATGTAGAAGCTGCAGCAAGTTATCCAGAACATCTAGCTAAAATAATTAGTGAAGGTGGCTATACTGAACAACAGATTTTCAATTTAAATGAAACAGCCTTCTATTGGAAGAAGATGCCATGTAGGACTTTTATAGCTAGAGAGGAGAAGCCAATGTCTGGCTTTAAAGCTTCAAAAGAGAGGCCAACTCTCTTGTTAGGGGTTAATGCAGCTGGTGACTTTAAGTTGAAGCCAGTGCTCATTTAACGTTCTGAAAACCCTAAACCCTTTAAGAATTATGCTAAATTGACCCTGCCTGTGCTCTACAAATGGAACAGCAAAGCCTGGATGACAGCACATCTGTTTACAACATGGTTTACTGAATACTTCAAGCCCACAGTTGAGACCTATTGCTCAGAAAAAAGGATTCTTTTCAAAATAGCACTTCTCATTGGCAATGCACCTGGTCACCCAAGAGCTCTGATGGAGCTGTACAATGAGATTCATGTTGTTTTCATGTCTGCTAACACAACATCCATTCCACAGCCAGTGAACCAAGGAGTCATTTCAACTTTCAAGTCTTATTAAAGAGATACTTTTTGTAAGGCTATAGCTGTCATAGGAGTTTGGAAGAAGTTGATTCCAATGCTAATGGATGACTTTGTGGGCTTCAAGACTTCAGTGAAGAAAGTCACTGCAGATGTGGTAGAAATGGCAAGAGAACTAGAATTAGAAGTGGAGCCTGAAGATGTGACTGAATTGCTGCAATCTCATGACAAAGCTTGAATGAATGAGGAGTTGCTTCCTGTGGATGAGCAAAGAAAGTGATTTCTTGAGATGGAATCTACTCCTGATGAAGATGCTGTGAAGATTGTTGAAATGACAACAGAGGATTTAGAATATTACATAAATGTAGTTAACAAAGCAGTGGCAGGGTTTGGCAGGATTGACTCCAATTTTGAAAGAAGTTCTAATGTGGGTAAAGGGCTATCAAATAGTGTTAGACTTTTTTAGACCTAATGGTATTGCACATTAATAGACTACAGTATAGTATAAACATAACTTTTATATGCATTGGGAAACAAAAAATGTGTGTGACTTGCTTTATTGCAATATACACTTTATTTTAGTGGTCTGGAATGGAACTCACTCAGAGTTATGCCTGTAAATATGTAGTTTATTATTATCAATAACACCTCAATAAATTTAAAAAAACTTTTCTAGATCATTTTAGGGATATGTGAAATAAAGTTCATTAAGTTAGCTGATATATAATCTATATATAATTTAGTCTAATACCACTTTTATAGTGGAATTTCAGCACAATCTGGGACAGGGAAGGAAAATACAAATATCTGTTTTTGACTGCAAATCACATAAACTACTAAGGGATTTGTTATGAACACAGTGTGCAAAGCCACCAAAAGACATGAAGTCTTGCTACTGGGAAGAGACATTTCTCATAGATGTTTAAAATATTTCTCTTGATTTTAGGAAATGAAATATCCTACCATTGGACTTTGGCTGGTTACTGAATGGAATCTGTAGTAATTATAAACCAACTTTAAATCTATGCTACCATGATTCTTCTGGGAAATTTGTGGGAAATAAATGCAAAAAAGAACACCTTTTTAATGTCCAATTCAGGAAATTTTTTTGTCTAAACGTAATTTGAGTTTACAGTTGGGATTAAGTAGATTTGTGGACATCTGGGTGGACTAATAACCTAATAAAGGCAAAGAGTAGGCACCAAAAATTTAAATACTCTTCACCCAAATGTTTGGTATATATTTATATTTCTACTTTTGATTACTTTTTTTTTTTTTTACTTTGGATGTGTAATATTTTATAGAAATATTTTTTTCCGGTAGGGAAATCACCCATCTGATGTGACTACTTGAGTTCAGAGAAGAAAGCATCTAAATACCTTAGAAATAGTCATTGTTCATTATTTATGCCATTCAAAATGACATTTTTTTTCCCTTCTATTTTTCTTTCGTGATTTCCATTTCTTTATCCTTCCTTTAATGTTATGGGAGAATGTCTCAGGATTATCTTTTAATTCGGTCAGTTGATTTTCTATGATATCCAACCTGCTCTTCACTGTTTCCAGTGACTTTTTCTGATCCTGAAGAACCCTCTACTGTCTTCAGAGTGATACCTTTTCATGACTAGTGATTCTTGTCTAATGAGTATATTACTCTTAGAGATACAATTAGGTTACAAGTTCAAGACCTCTAAGATTTTCTCCGTTTCTTGCATTACATTTTATAAAGTGATCATTATTCTACTTTCTGAGGTTCAACATTTTCCTTCTGGTCTGATTTATTTATTATCCTTCTGTTCTATGAATGCATCATAATATATTTCTCCATTTTACTATTGGTGTGCCTTTAAGTTTCTTCTAGTTTGGGGCTGTTTTGGCTATTCTTTTAGTGTTTATTCTGGTTCACACAAGCTACCTTATTTTGGTTACATAAAAAGGAGTAGAATTGTGGGGTCATGTGTATGCACATCTTGAAGTAGACTAGATAATACCCAACTGTTTTCCAAAGCAGTTGTACCAATTTACATTCACACCAGTCAATATATGTCTTCAATTATCAGACTTTGTAGCAGATGTTGTTGGTGCCCCACCCATATACTCTGGCACTCACTGCTTTCTTGCATGGCCAAAACCAGGGCTTTCAATTGCAAACACCTGCAACTCTTTTCCTGAAGGCTTTTTTTTTGTTTTTTTCCTGCCAGAGCCCACCTAGGTCCCCAGTGGAGCAGCCTAGAAATACCCAAGAGTTAAGCTTCTCCTCACCTACCCCTGGAAGCTGCCCTCAAGAAATCCTCACCAATGCTCCCTCTTCCCACTGAGAAGAAATAACTCAGAGATGGATTTACTACCTCTGATGTTTTTCAAAGGATAAAGCTCTATTTGTTCACAGTGATAGATTGCTCAATAACAATACTTTTTTGACTTTCTTTTCTTTCTTATCTCACTTTCTATATTAATGTTTCCTAGGATCATCTCCCATATAAACTACAGGCACTTGAACCCTTTACTGACACTTTTCGACATTTATGGCATACTCGAGCCTTCCTCCTGTCTTCCTACACAGTCCTGCGGCCTTGCTCCAAACACTTCTCACACTGCCTTGTCTTTTGTGAGGAATGTAAGCTCAATGAGGGAAGGGACTTGATGTGTTTCCTTCCCAGCTCTGTCCCTAGTATCTAGCAAAGTGTCTGGTACAAAGAAAGTGCTCAGTATTTCCTAGAGGAGGGAATGTCTCTGGCAGAATCAGGAGGTTAAATGTGCCATGACAAAAAATAAAGCAGGGACAGGAGATGGTGAATACACAGAGGTGGGGATATTGGAATGTCTCAGACAATATCTCTAAGGAAGAACATAGGACCACGATGAAGTACAGGAGTGAGCTATGCAGATATCTGGAAGGAGAGCATTCCAGAAGCTAAGAGGAGTATATGCAAAGGCTCTGAAATGGAAACATGCTTGAAATATTCGAAGATAAGCTTACAGGCTCGTGTGGCTAGAGGAGAACAAGGAGAGAATGACAGGAAATGGGGCAGGAGAAGCAGACAGTTATAAATACAAAGTGATGAATGCAGGAATCATGAGTACATAAATGCATGGGATAAATATCTGAATGCATATGTGTGTGAGAAGCAGCAAGGTACAGTGAAAAAATCACATATTTGAGTTAGACAGGTTAGACAGGTTTTTCTTGTGAAAAAATTTCCTGATTTGTAATTTGGGAATATTAATGCTTAACGTAGAGGGGTTGAGGATTAAAGGAAAAGCACTGCGCAAACTGCCTCGTTAGAATCGGCTCCCAATGAGAACATTTCTAGTAGTAGTAGTGGTAGCAATAGTCAAAGTAGTAGTAGTCATTCTAGCACGGAGGTAGTATTAAAGTGCTCTCCTAATTGTGGCAGGAATAATTAATATTTCTCCTGAGCAAAGGGAGGGTCAAGGGCAACTACTGAGAGCAACTATTATTTGAGTTCAGTTAGAATGAATGCAAAGAAATTATGAAAATATATCAGCCAAAAAAGAAGAGTCGCATTCTAGAGATTAAATTTTCCCCTTTGTAAATAACTAAAGTCGTTTCTGTTTTCCTAACTCGATACAAAGTGACTGAATCACCTGGATTCCATGAGCAAGTCTGGGATGTGTCAAATATATTTCCTCAAGTTGGAATCTTTCTTTCAACGTAATGACTTAGTTAATGCATAAAGTTTACAACAGAAAGTCAAGAATGGAAACTGGTAAATGAATTACAACATAATAGGCCCTAAGGAAAAAACTGTCAGGAAATATAAAAAAATATTTGATAACATCCAGCCCAAATATTTTATATAAATGGCTCAGAAAATTAGGAATCTCTCTCTTTCCTACTCACTTTTCTCCTGTCTGCCTCCTATTATATCCACTCCAGCTATTGGATTTTATAAATATCTCACTCAAAGCATTACCTTTGCACTGCACACATTTTATTGACATTGTTAACGTGAGCTGGGTGTTACATGCTGGTTCTGAATGCTTACCTGCAGTCTGTGCTGACAGACAAGTACATTGACAAAGAATGTCAAATCAAAATCACTTGAGTTTCAAGCAGGAGAAAGACAGGATAATGAATTGTGTATAAGTTAATACTTAAGGAGTCCATATATCATAAAATCTATGACATTTGGAAGACATCATTATTCTAGAAGTTTAAAAAATCCTGCACCATCATTATCTATTGCTTATAATACAGATTAACATATCAGTGAAGAAACAAGTCACACAGATCATGGAAGAGCCAAGAAGCTAAACATTGGATATTGAAATAACCCAGATGATAGCAACAGCAGGAAGCCATTATTATCCCAAAGGCTGGAAGAACAAAGTGTATTATCAGAACCCAGGGACCAGGTTCACCCAGTAGAAGCTAGAACTATAGTGCGCTTGCCTTATAGGGGCTGAGGTCATAGTGGAGATATAGCCACTGCCAGAGATGTCACCTGGGGCAGGGGGAGTGCGCATGAGAAGGGAGAGATACCCTGGTTTCTCCACACTCCCCCTCCATTTTTCCACCAGTGCCTCCTGTTGTCTGAACCCAGAAGGCAAAGTGCTGATATGGAATGCTAGGATACAGATTCCAAGGCAGTCAGCCTCACCATGATGCAGAGCAAAGAAAGAACATAAGTATAAGGAATGGATCTGAAGACAAGCCCAGGACTAGTATACCAAGGACTAGTTGAACAACCAAAGTTCAAGGACCTTAGAGAGAGGGAACTTCTTTTGAGGACCCTGCTCTGAATAAATGTCCACCCCAAACTCTAAGTCACTGAGCCTCATCAGTCAGTCTGATTCTCAAGAGAGAGAATCGCATTTGTTTCAAGCCTTCATTCTGATTCAATCACCCATAGTCATACAAATGTGTCATCCTGTCACTTCACCCTGGTGGATTCAATTTCTAAGAAAGGGGTGGCTCAAGCCTGGGCATACATCCCACACTTTGCCTGTCTGTAGATTTCAGTCAGCCAATACATTTTTTAGGGTTTTTGAATCTGTATTATTCTTAAGTGAGATTGGCCTATTTGGGGCCATATTTGTCTGATTTGTATATCAGTATTATGCTAACAATATGCTATTAATTGGCTAGCTTTGCATATTTTTGGATTAGAGGATAAGTGTAGGAATTATCTTTTCCTGTAATTGTTTAGTGGAACTCCACAGTAAAATAACTAATCAGAACCCCATGTTAGAAGCAAATCTTTAATAACTCCTCAATTTTACTCTTCATTTTTGGTGCTTCACTTGCCAACATTTTTATCTTCCCCCACATTATTTGTCATATAAATATTTTCAAATTTTACATATGGCCATGTGATTTCTCTTTTAAATTTAAAAATATTCTGTCTCAGTTATAGCTATGTGTTCATTTCTTAAAGGTTTAACATTTATTAAGAGTTCTTAGAATTATAAAGAAATCAATTCTGCAATTTTTTTCTACTTTCTAGCTCACTAAAATTCATGCCCTGAATTTTTCCTCCTGTCTAGGCATTTGTTTGACTTGTTTGCCAGCGTATGTCTGTGTATCAGTCTCTTTTCACTAAACTTGGTGAATTGTTTCAATTTACTTGCTTAGTTTTCCCCCAAATCTACACATTTTTTAAATGCTTTTTGTGATTGCTTATGTTACAATTTTATCAATTTTTCTCTTGAGAATACACTTAAGTCATTGGTTGGATCATCATTCCTTTATTTTTCCTTTCCTTTTCTTCTTGCCCTCCACATTGAGGTAAACTGCAAATTTGTCTTCCATTTGGGTGACTAGTTGTCCCAATTAGCCCTGGATTGACAGGTTCCTGAGACATGGAACTTTCAGTGCTGAAACTGGGAAAATCCAGGGGAATCTGAGGCAATCTGGATACCCTAACTGAATATTACTAACTCATTCTCTCACAGCATCAAGTCAGTACTTTACTCTTTCCAGCCTTCCAATGTGAGTTTTACTTATTCAGTTTTTTAGAAATGTTTTCCTCCTATTGTTCCTTACCTCCATGCCCTCCCTTTTTATCCTATCGTAGAGTCTTTGAATTCAGTCTGTCAAATTCTTCTTGTCTTCTGCTCATTTTTTAACAGTCTTTTCTTTAATCTAGTAGAGATGCCACCAGTTTTGTTTAAATGTTATTTTAGTTTTTATAGTAAGTAATTCTCAGGGAGAGTATCTTTTGAAATTCCAGTCTGATGTTTCTTTTCTATTAGTATGAATCGTACAAAATGATCATTTTTAAGACCAAAAAATAGTCAAATATCCACATTTCCATTAGATTCAACATGAATATTTATTATCACATAGTCATTTTCATAGACTATGTTTATTCCTTTTATTCATTCTTGATAGGCATAATTAATGTTTGCTTTTACCAAAGACAAGGAATGTGGCTTTCCTTTGATTTTACCTATTGTCTATTTGGGTACTGTCCATTCTCAGACACAAAGGTAGAGGCTTATCCGTACATGGTCTAGGCCAAGGTATTCTGTTTCCTCTTCCCAGGGTCTAGGCTCTGCTGTACTGCTCTCTTTTATGACTACAGAAGAAATTTATAACCCCAGCATGTAGTCCTTCCAGTGCCTCTAATAACTTACTTCTGTGAATTATCTTTCTGCCTTCCTTCCCCTTTTATCCATTCCTTTATACCAACTTCTATTTTGTTTGCTGGGAACCAGAAATAAATGCAGAAATATAAGAGTTGTACTAAACTTAGTCTAGCTTCCTTAAGTACCAGCAACAATGTAATAACAACAATAATAACAACAGCAACATTCACTGAGCACTTGCTATGTGTTAGACATTGTGATAAATGCTTTACATGGGTGATCATTTTATCTACTGAGTGGCCCAAATTTCTTATCAGTAAAGAAATCTTAGATATCTCTAAACTAGGTGCAAATGGTAAAGCAGGGTAGGATTTATTTCTACCTTTTGTTCAGGTAAGCAGATCACTTATTCCTTTCATCTAACCAACTTCATCAACATTTCAGTTAGTGACAATTTCTTTTTACATTCTACATTCTAAATTGCCCATCAATTTTCATTATCGATGTTTTTGAGAGGAGTAATATCTTCAACTGTCTTTATAAATATTTTGAAGAGAAATTTAAAAAATTATTCTGTAGTATTTGTAATTATATAACTGTTTTATTTATAAACTGGGATCCTAGGAACTTTTAACACATAGAAATACTGTGTTTTTTTTTTTATTGCAAGTAGTAGAAGATATAATTCATGAATAATAAAAGGGTTTATTAGTTCGTTATTGAAAGGTCAAAGTTAGGATGGGCTTCAGGTGAAGTTTCACCATGGTTTCATTTCTGTGTGATTCTCTTGCTTTCCCCTCACTTATGTTTATTTCTTGTTTTCAGACGTGCTTCTGTAATATTGGAAAATTTGTGTATTAAATTCTGAATATTAAGTCATGCAGAAAGAAAGGGTTGTTCTGTCAAATCCTTGAAAAAATGTCCTAAGCTGTGTTCTACTTCTGCAACTCCTGAATTACTCTTTGTGTCTGGGATGGATCACCCAGGTTTACCCTGGGATTGTAACTGTGGTCAATCGTTCTCAAACCTCTTGGCTGTTACCTACACAAGGCAGGGGGAGGAGACTGTCCCTAGGAAGACAAGTTCATGGTTAAAGATTTATCCACATTCTCTCAAAGTAGGAAATATACCATATCTCTTCCTTCTGAAACAAATATCCAATAGGTGGTTTGCACTTAAAAACTTTTATCAAAATGATACTGGGGTGAGAATATATTGTTCTTTGACTTGGAAAACTCTTCCTTCTTTGACTTCGGGTGTTCAGTTCTTCCTTATCTGGGGAGTCCCACCATGTCGAGGACTCTTTCTTGGTCTTACCAAATCCTATGATGAAATAAACCATATTGCTCTTATTTTCTATGTTTCTTAGTTTTAGTTCTAGGATATTTACTATATGTCTCTTTGTACTGTTATTAGAACAAGACGTGATCTCGCACAATGTTTTCAAAAGCTTTACGTGACTACTCAGTATGTTATCCTCATCCTTCCTGTTAAATTAAAAGCGTGTAGTACATAAGGAGTGAATCTGATAGATTCTTGCTCTCGTCCCTCAGCACCTATTGTTTTGTGCACACAGCATAAGCTAAATAAAAACCCATTAAATAAAAGAAATAAAAATATTTCCCTGGAATGGAAAAATTTGCTCCAACACAATCACTACCTACATAAGAGTCTCCTATCTACTCTCATCTCCATCCAAATTACATACTCAGCCTTATCTCTTCCCTCTAATTACACCCCCTCTTGACCTGTAAATGATGGGAATACCTCGCTGACCTTTGCTGAAATGGTTTTAAGTTTCTCTCCTGTTTGCAAGTCTAATGCATTGAGAGTTTTTTTCTCTCTAAGCTCTTGGAGGGCTGTGTCAAAGTCTATACCCTTTGAGTTATAATATACCTTAGAATGATTTTAAGCCCAATTTTGTTCATAAAAATTGGTTAATGATTATATGGTTATTTATTATTTATATGGTGTGATTATATAGTGTGGCTCTGAATAAAGTCACATACAGAGGAAGTACATAATATCAAAGAATGCACCTAAAAAACCTGCATTAATTTGAACCTTATGTAAAAGAACAGAAATACAGAGAGTACTAAAATACATTTAACATGCACTTCAATATTTTGAAAGGAAAAACAGATTCTTCCTTTTTATAAACTGTATATGTATACATCCAGATCATTATTGAATAAAAACAAAAATTTAATTCAAACATGAATATTTTTGCATGCTTAGAAAAAGCTGCCTCTTAAATCTCATTCCTGAAACTAGTCTTCTCATTTCAAATTGGAAAGATCTGTGTGTTTTTATTAAAGTTTTTAAATGCTTCGAAATAATAAATAGCATTTTTGGAGATTGATTTAATCTTTTAGCTTTTACCCCCGTAGCAACAAGACTGTTGATTTGCAGTAGTCATCAGTTATTCCCCCCTCTCCCAACAGACCAACAAACTAAATTATTCTGGTGTATTTTAGAAAAACGAGCTATAATAGGAAGTGTGCTGACTGTCTTCTCTTCCATTTCCCTTCAGGGCAAAATGCAGTGAAACAAAATATAATTAAATTCCATAAAGGAGTTAAACTACAACCATGTAAAAACTTTTTATATTTGTCAGAATATTGAAATGAATGAGAAACTTCAGTGATTTAAGCTGTCCAGAGGAAATACTAGTGTTTTGAATTTAAGAGAATTGAAGTCTTTTAAATCCTGAAGTGCTAACAATTAAATGTTAACCCAAACAAGGGGAAATCATTTATTTATTTATTTATTAAAAAAAATTTATTGGCGTATAGTTGCTTTGCAATGTTGTGTTAGTTTCTGCTGTACAGCAAAGTGAATCAGCTATATGTATACAGTATCCCCTCTTTTTTGGATTTCCTTCCCGTTTAGGTCACTGCAGAGCACTGAGTAGAGTTCCCTGTGCTATACAGTAGGTTCTCATTAGTTATCTATTTTATACATAGTATCAGTATTGTATATATGTCAGTTCCCATCTCCTAATTCATCCCCCCACCCTTGGTATCCACATGTTTATTCTCTACATCTGTGTCTCTATGTCTGCTTTGCAAATAAGATCATCTATACCATTTTTTTTTTAGTTTACACATATATGCGTCAATATATGATATTTGTTTTTCTCTTTCTGACTTACTTCACTCTGTATGACTGTCTCTAGTTCCATCCACGTCTCTACAAATGATCCAATTTTGTTCCTTTTTATGGCTGAATAATATTCCATTGTATATATGTACCAAATCTTCTTTAGACATTCCTCTGCTGACAGACATTTAGGTTGCTTCCATGTCCTGGCTATTGTAAATAGCACTGCAACGAACATTGGGGTGCATGTGTCTTTGAATTATGCAAAGCAGAGGAAGCTATTTAAATAGAAGCTGGATAATTCTCAAACCTTGTTCTATCTCTAAATGTTGGGTGAGAATTAATTGATGATATATTTTTTTCCTTCAGGTTCTACCAATATGGGTTTTTAAAAAATTAACTAATTTTTATAAAAACTGCACTGAAAGCTAATCTGGACTGATTACCTAGTAGAACATGGTAGAGATAGCACACATTCTCAAATGAAACTGACAAGCTATCCAGTTACAAACAGCGTTACCACTCTGAACACAGAAAGTTGATGCTTAGCCTCAAGGAATGAAGTAAGTGATCACAAAAAGGCTATTTATGGCAGATCTGCTCTTCTGTCACTAAACTAATACTGAGCTCAAGTTCATTCCTTATACCCTCTGAAATGACATTAATTAGACAATGTACAGGGCATAGTCCATTTACAATATGGCAGTTAATTTCACTTTATTTACAAACCACAAAATGAATCCCCAAACTTGGTCTTTGCAAATGTTATTCTGAAACAATAAGGTGTGCAAATCTACCACTATTGTTTTTTTCTTGAAGCTTAAAGTCTATGATATGGATCAATAGGGTTCATTCAGATTTAACAGTTTAAGTAATTTTTTAATGTGATTTTTTATCAGTCGGCTGATTCCCTGGGCTGGTAGTGGGATGATATATGTGGGAAACACAGAATAGGTACCATTGTCTAAAGAATGCTCCTTATCAATTCGGGACATCACTTTCTCAATTTAATGAGTTGTAGTGGGAGAAAAATAAGCAGTTTTGAGGGAAGAAAGGAAGTCTGTTAACAATAAACAACATTTATCCAGCATTTACTTGCTTTAAATACTGTGCTTTATGTGGCTTCATTCTTACACCCCTGTGGCTGAGGAACAGTAGATGCCCCATTTTGTGGAGGAGGGAACGGTCATAGATTATGCACATCTACAGAACTAGTGCATGGCAGAGAAGGGATTCAGACCCAGGCTGTCTGACTCCAGAGCCTTTTCCTTACATACTGGTGTTTCAGGAAAGGCTACCTTATTTCCAAAGAATGGAATGTACACTAATTTACACAAGGACAGAAAGCCCAGCTGGGGTTAACTGAAAACTAAAATAGAGAGCTGGAAAGCTGTTAGGGGCCAAAATCTCTTTCATTATAACAAGTATCTCTCTCCAGCTCTTTCTTCTTTCTTACGTCCTTCAATTAGTTTTCTCTGCTTTCAAATTTCCACAAGGTCCAGCATTAGCTCACAACAGTCTATGTGTTTCTTAATTAAAATTCTCAAGAGCCATAACCCAAGTTGATTCAGCTCATCACTCCTAAGTTGCTAGATAGACAATGACTTGTTAAGATGTCCAATGTCAATCCATAAATGAGAGAAGGAAAGAGACACTTAAACTAGATTAGAGCAGCCATGGACCAGGAAGAGGATAGCGATCCTGCAGACGTACAGCCATCTTCTTCCTCTCAGACCCTTAGTCAGCTCCTAATGCCTTGGTTCTCTGCAGCTTGGAGGTTGCCCTTATCAACTGTATAAAGACCAAAGCCAAGGAAGGAGCTACCTAAGTCCCCAGTTCATGCCTTTGTGTATTATGGGGGCTCATTAAATGTTATATTGCCTGGAACTACAGTCACTTTTATTTAGTTAGTCTTGGCAAGAGAGAAGTCATGTTCCCATTATTGTTTTTTTTATATTTGGGTGAAAGAGCTGGCCCTAGAAGGTGAGTGGGAAATGGAAAGAATAGCTCTTAAACCTCTCAGTGAAAGAAGAAATTTCTTGTTGGGTACATACATGGGGATTCTAAAGGATTCAAGTATTGCAATGAGATCTCTTCCCCTCTTATTCTATCCCCTGCCCCTTTTCAGGGGGCTCTACTCACCTTCATTCTAAGGCAATACCCTTCATGGAGGCCCCTCAAGGGGGTTCACACTTCTTCTTTTGTCTCTGTTCTTCTTCAGCAAAACGTTTGCCAGTTGCTAAGAGTTCTCTATTATTTTGGAACCACCATTGCCTCAAAGATGCGAGCTTAAAAGCTACTGTTCACTTTTGCTGGCATCATGAGGAAACCATTCCTATATAGTTTAGATTCCTCCTAGTATAACATTATTGTGTTATGGTTCTGAAAATCAACCTCTATGTCTTCATTCTGGCATATGGCCTGGCTGGCAGAAAAATACTGGTAATATTATAGAGCCTCAGCATTCTTTATACATAATTGAGGAAATATTGTAATCACTCCTTTGTCACCTTCGGTTAGCTTTTTTCAGTTGGCTTTAGAATTTGTTGGCTTGGCCCCTGAAGAATGAAGGAGTTGAGAAAGTTTGACCTTGCCTACAGTGAACTTTCTCAAGACATGAAGTTTAAAGCCAGACCCCAGCTTCTCACCACAGTCCCCTTAGCCTGCTCACAGTCCAGTGGAAGCACCAATGTTGGCAAGGAGAAACCAATTCTTGACATAGCAAGGTCAGAGCTAGGATCCTAGGAAGCAAGTTTGGCTATACACAGTCTCTAATTTTAAAGCAAAGCAATGAAAGGAGACAGCTTGGTAGTTGTTTTATTTTCTCTAGAGTGGACTTATGTTGTCAATGGCAGAAAGCCATGAACCACGAAGATAAAATAATGCTAACCAGAGTGCTAAGTAAAGAAAACAAAGATGGCTCCACAATTAGTAGCATTATATATGTTAGCGCTAAGTAACAACAGATGTGTCTACAGGGAGTGAAGCATTCCTTGCAATCCATCAGAAACCAAAGCCCTCTGATACCACAAGCCATTATGGTTTATCTTGGGCTTGGAGGAATGATGGCTGAGTTCACTGGTTTGGCAAAGTGGGGATGTTGTCGAGGGTGTTCCAATCTACCTGTGTCACCCTTACCATGCTGCACACTTGTGCTGAGTTAACAGGGAGACGTGTGCTGTAAAATCCGGTTCTGTAAAGACATGCACTTGCCATGAGTCATTAGCAAGCATGGGAGCTAATTGGCAAAATACTCATAAAAGATTTTGAAGGTGGGTTAATTACAATTCATTACACCGTAAACTGTCCCCAGGCTATTGTTAAAAAATGCAGGAGTTTCAGGGCTCATTATTTTATGATTCATTTTGCCATGTTGTGAAAAACAGACTCTAAATCAAACTACATTTATTATAGGTCAGACCACAAAATCTTTATTGGTTTTTCCAACATTCCACCCTCGTTATATGAATTCATATGGACTGCACATTTCTGTCAATTGGCAAGAAAGCATGAAATAAATTTATGATATTTTCTTACCTTATCCTCAGTACAGCATTAAAAATCACAAGATCTAATTGCTTCCCCTATTTCCCGAAGTTCAGGAGAAAAATAAGTATTTTGAAATCAACCCCAAAGTTGTGATGATTGAAAGCAACTAAAGGATAATGAAGTCTGTCTTCTAAAGGAAGCATTTTAAAGAAAAACCTAAGAAGCATCATTCAGATGAAATATATTAAAACTGTTATTTGCACCACCTAGAAAAATTACTAGAATGCACTTTTCAGTTGGAAGATAATTTGAAGTTCATTGGCTTCCTAAGTGTTAATCTTATTCTCCTTGTCCCCACCTTCAAAAGTATCTGAAAGGAAAAAGACACTGTTTATTTCTCAAAAACCTGTGATACAGTTGCTTGCCTCCTGTTCTTACCACAGACAGACTTGCTCAGAATCACGTAAGGGCTCACACTTAGTCATTCTGTACCATTATATGTAATTGTTCATTGATTAATGCTTTCAATTACGTCCATTTTAACTGTGTGACCCAAATCACCTTGACAGAGACAGCCTGCTATACTCATTACTGAGGATGAGTGAAAAATAAAATGCTAGGTTCACTTCCAGGCCCCGAGAGTTCAGCAGCTTATTTGAACCTTATCTGAACTATCAAAAGTTTTGACTCTGCAAAAACCCATGTTTGAGGAAAGGGAGGGAATGTGTGGTGCAGAAAGCTTTGGGTGGAAGGGAAAGGGGGTTGTTGGAAATTGTGCGAGAATGAGTTTCCTTGGGAGTGATCCAGTACTTCCTGATTCTGGCTGGGCCAGAAATACCGCACAAGTCTTTCTTGAAACTTCCAAGATCTTGGGAAGGCCTTCCTCCAAGAAGTTTGCCACTTCTGTATGCCTGGGTTTTGGCCAGGCCCAGAGACAGAAATATGTGCAAGAGGAAACAGTTTAATGGAAAGTTACCTGGATACATGAGAATTGTCAAAAGAGGTTTACCTCTAATGAAATTGAACCTGAACAGTTTGGCCAGGGTCAATGATCATAACCCCTTCCATCCCTTATAGAAAGAGGGACCTGGAAGGTGACCTTAGAAACTCCTAGGGCAATCCACTTATTTTATAGAGGAATTCAGGATATCAAGCGGAGCCACATGACTGAACCGATACAGATGTAGACCAGAGTGAAGTCTAGAAAGCCAGTAGAAGAGGCAGAGGAAAGATGGAGTCAGACAAGCAGATTTCCCAAGGCTTGAGTTCTGGCTTCACTCTGCCGCTAACGAGTGGTATCATCTTGGGCAAGTCATTTCACTTCTCTCACCCTCTGTGGATGATTTCAACCACAAAGCACTAAATTAACCATTTCTGTGGGTTGAGAGAGAGCTAAAAAGGGATGATTTAGAAGCGGGACCCAGCTGGATGGCAAGAGTGTCACATAAGGAAGAGAAAGCATGCCACCCAGGAAGGACTGGTGAATAAAGAGAAGACTTTGAATGAAAACATAAAGAACCTCATAAGGAGTGTTCATTTTGCACTGGGTAACAGGCAGATAGTTACTTTTTAAAAAGCTTGGAAAGGAAGTAAAATTATTGGATGTAGTTTTTCTTCTAAAAGTCATAATAAATTAAAGTTTTGCAAAATAAACAAAACAATCTAAAGAGGGGTGCATAAGAGGAAGAACTGCTCCAAAGAGGGAGACACTGGGACACATTAGTTTCTCAAATTGTGCTTCATGGGACATAAGGCAAAATGTATGGGCGATCCCTGGTTTATCTCTTGAGAGTAACTTTTTGTTTAAAGAAGGTTTCCTGATGCTAAAAAGAAGCTTGCTAGTTGCTGAGCTTGCAAGAAATCAAGAAAATTAGTGGTACTTTTATGAGTCCATATACTATGACTCTTTACAAGATACAATTCTAGGGCCTCCAGTGGGTGAAGTTCTTAAGTGGCTGTCCCGTATGAAATACAGTTGAAATTTGTAACATGGCCATTCTGACTGGCAGGTACCTTTGGCACTAGACATCTCCGAGCTGGCCTCTCCAAAGGAAGAGGGGCCAGCTTTCTTCCAGGGATTGACACTTCAATTTGGGTCATGGTCTCTCTTTTTTTTTCTTCCTTAAAGATAAATTTCTTTATCTTTTTTTAATATAGTTGTTTTACAATGTTGTGTGGGTGATGGTCTCTTGACCAAAGGTGTTCACTGTGTGAGGGCGAACGTCAAAGACTAGGATCCACTGCCCTCCCGCCTGCCCTGCAGTTACAATGACCTCCAGAGGAATCTGATTATGGTGGAGGAGTTGGGGAAAGGCAACCGTAATCAGTAACTCAAAGAGTATAAACATTGAGAAGGAAGAATAAGCAAGAAAACAGAAACAACTAACAAGCATAGTGTCATGATAGAGAATCATGTATAGTGACCAAGGCAAAACTGGTGGGCTGGCAGGGGGCAATATTGACACTGGAATCTGTTGGACAATCCTTCCCATGTTGATCTTGTAACTGCATGATGGGGGCAAGAAAGAAGGGAAAGTTGTGCAGAGCACCACTAATATTAAGATCCTTCTCTTTGCCAGGCATGGAGATCATTTTTTTAAAGCATTAAGAGACAAGATCTTCTTCTTTTCTGACCAAAGACCTTCCTATTTCTAGTTTGTAATTGTGTCCTCAGTAAGCTCTTACTCTGAGGCATGAAGGTTTTAGCCACTACCTCAACCGGCTCCCTGCTGGGGATGCCTCAGCTGAGTACAGCGGAGACCTGCGGTTTTCAGAGCCAAGTGCAGACAGCAGCTGGCTCCCAACTTGTTGTCCAAGGGAGCCAAGCAGAGCAGAGCTGACAATTGCCTTGGTGATGGGAGTGAGAGCCAGGCACCTGTCAAATGCTGCACTGCCCACTTTCCTGCGCCCCCGTTTCCAGTACTCCTGCTAAGAGAATGATGGCTCACACTACCATGTTCTCCCTCCGCAGAGCCAGCTGCCAGCATCCCCCTAAATTCCTTCTCCAGCAAATATTTTGATCCCTAAGCAAGTTTATTTCTCTCTCTCTCTCTGGCAGAAAAAAAAAAAAAAAAAAAATGCCCAGAAGCAGAAGTGATGATGTCTTTAGTTTCTTCTTAAGGGAGGCTGTTAAACACCACATGCCCACTCTTTTGCTTTGGGAAAGAGGCCCGTGGTGTGGACTGTGTGCGTGAGGTGTGGTGAGGAAAGGGATTGGAATGTGTGTATTTATCTGTCATCTGGGTCTTGAGAAACTTGAAATCTGCATGCAGAAGCGCTGGCCCTCTTCTCTCCTCAGTCCTGAGTTAAAACGTTGATTCTTTCATTTCTGGGTGTGTTGATTCTTTCATTTCTGGGTGTGTTGGGTCCAGGCTGACCCCAGAGAAAGGGTACTGGAAAATGGACCCCGAAGCTCTGGGAATGAGTTGAAATGGGCGATTCACAGGACCCGGATGAAAAGGTTTATCAGCAATCTGGCCTCCCTGCCTCCTGCACTGCTGCCTGCTGGATTGGCCCTTTGGCTGGAGACATAGGCACTGGCTTGGGAATCAAAAGAACTAAGTTCCAGATCGACTCTGTTGCTAACTCATTTGGGCCTCCAGCACGATTTTTCCTTTGCCGAGTTTCAGTGCCCTCATTTGTAAAATGAGAGGGCTAGACATCACCTCCAAAATGCTATGATTTCCCTGAATTTGGCCATACTTACATCGTGGAGCCAATAGCTCTAACCTGAAGCCTAGGACCCAGGGAAACCTATCTCAAGTTTGTTTCTTTCTTCACACAGGAAACAAAAAGCACACAGTGTTGCAAAGAGCCCAGGGAATAGGTCTTGTTTTTAGAGAAGAGCCTGGAGATGACAGCGGCTTGCATGCCAGGCACATTCCTTCACCAGAACCACAAAGAGCCTGCATAGATTTGTTGTTTTTAATTGCAAACTTTTCTAACAATCTGCCCTTTAGAAATGATTGCCCCTCTCTGAGGATCAGATCACAGCCTAGCCAGTTCTCAGAGAAAATTAAATGAAGAATGCTGAGCATGGAATCTATGATTAGGATACCTGGCTAAGTAAAGATGATCACCTACTTTCCCAGACCGGTCAGCTGTAGCCTGGGGGATCCACAACAGGGCAGCAAGTGATTCATCCTGGCTTGATAGCCTCTCTAATGCTGGATTTACAGCTGGGTTTAGGGTTGAATGTTGGAGGTAAATCTGAAGGAGCAGAAAGAGGCTAGAGGGAATGGGTAGTCAAGGGAATTTCCATCCAAGATTTTCAGAAGCAGGAATCCATTACACCTTTGTTGATGACTGTGGTTTGCTAGGATCAAGATCAAAGGACTCCCTGTGGGCAGAGCCATGACAAATTCGAGGCTCAGTCTGGTGAAACCTAGCATTAGCCCCTCTTAGTCTGCCGTCTAGACTGGAAGTGGGTGCTCGTGCCAGACCAGGCTGTGTGGATGAAGGTGCCCCTTCATGACAGGGCAGAGGAGGGGTACAAGCTCTTTACGATCCCCACAGGGAAGTCGGCAGCCAGGGCCAGCTTAGCGAGGCACAACATGGCTAGAGCGCCAATCAGAAGGGGAGATTTTGTGGGAAAATGGGGGACAGGGCGTAGGCATGGAGCTAAGTGGTTGACAGAGATGCAGAACCCTTTGTTAGCAAAATCCAACTGCCTTGAGTTGGGCATCTTCCCCTCCCCTCCCTGATGGCTTTGGAAGGCTGCTTCAAAACTCTGCTAAAAAGTGGTTGATTTGCAGGCCCAAGACCACTGCAGGCATTTGAACCGACATTCACCAAGAAGAACAACTATTGGGTTTTTTGTTTTTTGTTTTTTTGATGGTTCCCATAGTTTCTCAGAGCTTCAGCTAATGTTCTAAATAGCTGATGAGGGGATATTCTGGACTCTGAATGAGCAATGGCACTTTCCACATTGTCTGCTACATAGCACATCAGCACTAGCCACTGTTTAAATCTTTATTTGCCTCTTGAGAACACCAGCATAGGAAAACCACCACCACCACCAAAAAAATAGATAGCAATGACACTTTTCCAGTTTTAGTGCATGCACTATCTCATGAGGCATTTAGATCAACCTGGCGAGGTGGGCAGCGTGTTCCTACTGCACTTTTTAAGAGTGGAGCTGTAACCGACCAGGGTTCTTGGCCTCCTTAATCAATGGAAATTGATCAGAGGCCAGACAAGAAATTCAGGCAAGGCTTTATTGGGACCCCTGCTGCAGCAGGGGGGAGAGAGAACAAACAACAGATTCCCTTGCTTGCTCTACTCCCTGAGGTGGGGTGAGCTGGTTCCTTATATGGGGTGAGGGTAGGGGTGTGTCCAGGGGTTGGGCCAGAAGGGTGGCTTAGGTTGTTTGCCCATCCCTTTGGTAGTGTTGTGAGCAGGGGGCATGCGCAGTACCTTGCTTTTACTCCAGACTCTTCAGAAGTGGCAGTGTGTTTTTTTGGTCGTTCTGTATCTTGCTGTCCATAATTTGCCCCAACTGCACATGCATGAAGTATTTTTAGTCCCTTATAGCTTCTTTGTATTTTGTTGCTGGAGGAGACATTTGTCCAGGTGCAAGCACTGCAGCTAAGGGTCCCAGGTCCCAGGTCCCAGCCTGTCTCAGAGCTAAGAGAACTAGCAGAGGAATCAAGGTTTCAATTTTGCTTCTGGCAATAATTCAAGTGTCATTCAAGGCAAATATCACTTTTCTTGTCAATGAACTTGTCTGTAGATTGGGTGTGCTGGGAGTAGGATGGGGTAGTAGTATTCTAACCTCTAAAATGGTTATGCCCATTGTGGTGTAGTCATCAGACAGAAGAATTTCTGGGGTCTTGAAAAATGATGGTTATGGATATAATGCAAAAATCATCATGATATAGTGCTAAATAAAATGTCAAACACAAGATTCTTTGCATACTGAGTTTACAGCTTTGTAAAACAATGTATGGGGAAAGAGGGAAAAGGAAACAATGCAAATTTTAGCTAAAGTTACAATAGGATAACATTTTATGTATTTTCATATTTTCTATATTGTGATTAGCTATATCATTTCTTGCAGATCTAAATGGAAATGAATCTGTGAATTGAAAAAGAGAGACCACCCCCCCCCCAACAATACCCAGCCCTACAAATGGATTTGCCACTTTAACTAAAGTCTTGAGCAAGTTATCAACTCTGAGCTTCAATTTCCTTAAACGTAAAAAGACTATTAAGATCTTACTTATAAGTATTAAGTCCTTACTTTGTGTCAGACAATTATGCTGAGCATTTTCACTTGTACTAACACATTTAATCCTTATGATAACCCAAGAAGTAGGTTTTTTTATCATCCATGCTTTACAGATCAGGAAACTGAGGCATAAGAGGTTAAATCAGGTCACTGAGCCATGGGTGGACGTTCTCAGAGCAAAACAGGACAGAATAATTCCAAAGCCCATAGCATGCCCACCGAGCCAGGCTACTTCAAGGGATGATTTCAAAATTGTATCTTATTTCTTGGAAACGCCTCTATTGCAGAGCTCTCACATCACAGGAACTAAAAAGATCTAGTTCTTTCCTAGATTCATTCATTTCTAAGGCTCACACCTATATCTGTTAAGTTACAAAGCTGAAGACTGAACAACTGGGTGCTCAGAATATCAGTGTAGATTCATCATTTGGTCGCCAACTCCATTGGGCTTAGCCAACCCGGGTTAATGATCACAAATACATACTTTGGGAATCACGTGTTTACATTTAGAAATGTGTGTTTTTGTCTAAAGTGAAGTCATCATGAACATGTTTTCATATTATCTAATATTCCTAATTTTTTTCATAAACATCTAGGGCTCAAAGAAAACCTGAGCCTGCAATGCCCAGAAAGTCTTTCAATCTTTTTCTCCTTCAATGATCTTTCAGGACACGGTTTGATAGGGAACAGGGAGGTAGCACTATACATAGAAAACTGAATCCCCATAGTTCTGATTCCTTTTCTTGCAGAACATTGTTTTGTGTGAGCTACTTGTGGCCCATGGTATCTTTTTTTTTAATTATTGAAGTATAATTGACATAACATTTTATTAATTTCAGGTGTTACAACATGATATGACATTTGCGTGCATTGCAAAATGATCACAACAATAAGTCTGGTTACCAACTGTCAATTTTTTTTTTTTAATTTGTTGTATTTATTTATTTATTTGTGGCTGAGTTGGGTCTTCATTGCTGCGTGCAGACTTTCTCAGTTTCGGCAAGCAGGGCTTCTCTTGTTGCAGAGCACAGGCTCTAGGTGCACGGGCTCAGTAGTTGTGGATCCCGGGCTTAGTTGCTCCACAGCATATGGGATCTTCCCGGACCAGGGCTCGAACCCGTGTCCCCTGCCTTGGCAGGCGGATTCTTAACCACTACACCACCAGGGAAGCCCCCAAATTTTTTTTCTTGTGATGAGAATTTTTTTAATTTATTTTCTTAGCAACTTTCAAATTTACAGTAAGTACAATATTATTGACTACAGTCACCATCCTGTACATTAAATCCCCATGACTTATTTTATAACTGAAAGTTTGCACTTCTTCATCCCCTTTATCCATTTTGCCCAGCTCCCAAACACACCTCCACTCTGGCAACCACCAGTCTGTTCTCTGTATCTATGAGTTTCATTTTGTTTTGTTTTGTTTGTTCCTTTGTTTTGTTTTTTAAATTCCACGTATAGGTGAAATCATAAGGTATTTGTCTTTCTCTGATTTATTTCACTTAGAATAATACCCTCAAGGACCATCCATGTTATTTCAAATGACAAGATTTTATTCTTTTTTTATGACTGAGTAGTATTCCATCATATATATCTATATATAAAACATCACATCTTCTTTATCCATTCATCCATTGATGAACACTTAGGTTGCTTCTATATTATAATTTTACAATGAACTTAGGGGTGCATTTTTAAAAATTATTTTGTTTGTTTTTCATCAGATAAATTCCCAGAATTGGAATTCTTGGATCATATGGTAGTTCTAGTTTTCATTGTTTGAGGAACCTCTATACTGTTTTCCATAGTGGCTGCACCAAGTTACACCCCCACCAACAGAGCACAAGGGTTCCCTTTTCTCCACATCCTCTCCAACACTTGTTATTTCTTGTCCTTTTTATAATAGCCATTCTGACAGGGGTGATTAGTGATGTTGAGCATATTTTCATGTGCTTGTTGGCCAACTGTATGTCTTCTTCGGAAAAAATGTCTATTCAGATTCTCTACCCATTTTTTAATTGATTGTTTTCGTTATTAAATTGTATGAGTTCTTTATATATTTTTTATTAACCCCTTATTGGATATATAACTTGTAAATATCTTCTCCAATTCAGTAGGTTGTCTTTGTATCTCACTGATGATTTTCTTCACTGTGTAGTATTTTTAAATTTGATATAGTCCTGTTTGTTTATTTTTGCTTTTGCCTTTGGAATCAGATCCAAAAATATATCACCAAGAGTGATGTTGAGGACCTATGTTTTCTTCTAGGAGTTTTATGGTTTCTGGTCTTACATTCAAGTCTTTAATCCATTTTGAGTTAATTTTTGAGTATGGTGTAAGATAGTGGTCCAGTTTCATTATTTTGCATGTGGCTGTTGAGTTTTCCTAACACCATTTATTGAAAAGACTGTCCTTTCCCCATTGCATATTTTTGCATCCTTTGTTGTAAATTAATTGACCACATATGCATGAGTTTATTTCTGGACTCTCTATTCTGTTCCATTGATCTACGTATTTGTTTTCATGAAAATACAATACTGTTTTGATTACTGTAGCTGTGTAATATAGCTTGAAATCAGGGAGCATGATGCCCCCAGCATCTTTTTCTTCAAGATTGCTTTGGCTATTTGGGATGTTTTGTGGTTCTGTACAAGTTTTAGGATTGTTTGTTTTATTTCTATGAACAATGCCTTTGGAATTTTGATAAGGATTGTATTGAATCTGTATTATTTTGGGTAATAGGGACATTTTAACAATAATACTTCTTCCAATCCATGAGAATGGACTATCTTTCTATTTATTTGTGTTTTCTTCAATTTCTTTCATCAATGTCTTATAGTTTTTAAGTGTACAGGTCTTTCGACTCCTTGGTTAAATTTATTCTTAGGTATTTTATTCTTTTTGGTGCAATTGTAAATGGGATTGTTTTCTTAATTTGTCTTCATTGTTAGTGTATAAAAACACAAAAGATTTTTGTGTACTGATTTTGTATTCTGCAACTTCACTGAATTTGTTTATTATTTCTAACAGTTTTTTGGTGGAATCTTTAGGATTTTCTATATATACAGTCATGTCATCTGCAAATAGTGATAGTTTAACTTCTTCCATTTCAATTTGGATGCCTTTTATTTGTTTTTCCTGCTTAATTGCTCTGTCTAGGACTTTCAATACTGTGTTGAATAAAAGTGGCAAGAGTGTGCATCCTTGTCTTGCTCCTAATCGTAAGGGAAAAGCTTTCAGCTTTTTGCCGCTGAGTATGATGTTAGCTGTGGGCTTGTCATATATTCCATCTACACCCACTTTGTTGAGAGTTTTTATTATAAAAGGATGTTGAATTTTGTCAAATAATTTTTCTGCGTTATTGGATGATCATATGATTTTTATTCTTCATTTTGTTAATGTGGTGTATCACACTGATTGAATTGCAGTTGCTGAACCATCTTTGCATACCTGGAATAAATCCCACTTGGGAAGGGTGTATGATCCTTTCAATGTATTGTCAAATTAATTTGGTAATTTTTTGAGGATTTTTGCATCTATGTTCATCAGAGATATTGGCCTGTAATTTTCCTTTTTTTGTGGTGTCTTTGTCTGGTTTCTGTAATGCCCATAGAATCTTGAGAGCCCTTTTATATGAGCTTTATAACCCCACTCAGTGACTTAGATACTTGGTGTTTAGAAGCTGCATCTTGCCAAGCTAACTTTTGACACCAAGAGGTTTAAGTTCAAGTGAAATCTCCAAACCCAACTAGAAATGAGTTTTAGCTACTTATGTTTTCTCACATGGATGGCTCATATAGCAGTTGACAAGCACCACCTCCCACTGAATTAGGCATTTTGATATTTAAGTTTTGTATGGGGACCACTTCCAACTGACCATGTGAATCTGGGCAGGTTTTTACCTTCTGTGGACCTCTTATCCCTCTGGAAATGGAGTGGATTATATTGATTAAACACTAAACTTTCTCCCTTAGACAATTTTAAGATTAGGTTAAATTATTTTCATTCAAGTAGAAAGATAATTACTACTACCCGTTCAAAAATAACTACTATGCTGTCCACCTGAAACTAATACAGCATTGTTAATCAACTATAAAATAAAAATTATAGAAAATAACTACTGTGTTGTACATCTCTCATTTAAAAGGAAGCCAGAAACTCAGCAGCAAAGTGGGAGGTCCGGTGGTTTTTCGCCAGGATGTCTCCTATGGTACAGTCCATGATCTCATAACTCCTGCTCCTGGTGCTACCCTCCACTCTCTTTGACAGGTTTTTAACTAGAGAATGAGAATTTAGGTGCTCAACTACATAATCAACATGTGTTGGAATTCTGTAGAGGTGGAGTCCCAGCTTCTTGGCGGGAAGCGGGAAATCTTCATGAAGGGTAAGAAATGGAAACCTTACCCTGTACAAGTCTTGTTTAATAGACATTGCTCTATTAGGTTCTCTTAATTATTTGAAAAGTCCTCTTCCTCCTTACTCCAGCTTCCCTCCCTTTAGGTTGAACCTCCCATGAGTTTTATGACTCATCCATTTCATTTTCTATCTAAATGATTAAAGCAAGTGTTGACACCCTCTCAGGACTAGCCTGTGAAGTGTTCATTTATTCACTGTAATTTGAGGCTTCCTCTGCCAGGAGTAATAACCCTCCCTCAGGCCACTCTGGCTGCAGAACCTCAATGCCAGCCTGGGGCAAGGGAAGAAAGAAAGGAAAAGTAGAGGTGAGTATAATTGATCATAGATTTGTTAATATTTTGCTGTGGAAGGTTCTGACACTGGGAAAACGTGCACTGATCTTCAGGCCACTGTTTAGGGAAGGTAATCCTGGAAAAAGAAAAGACGGTTTGTGGTTTTGAAGCATCTCAGCCTTAAGAAATAGAAAAAGGGTTAAAAGAAAAAAAAATGAAAATGAGGAGCAGCTTGAAGAACAGACCTAGACAAAAGAGTGTATCAGGAAAGAGGATGAGGGGCTGTTCTTTCTTTCTATCCTCCTTCTTTCCCTCCTTTTTTATTATCAATCTTCATTGGGTACATGCATATGTGGGTGAAGAACCAGTGAATAAGTCAATTTTTGAATGAATAAATGAATGAATGAATCATAGGTCAATGTTTCCTAAATCTGGTTCATCTTCAGAATCAATTGGAAGCCCTTTCTTATAATACAATTTCCTGGGCTGTCCCCCGGGTGATTCTGATCCATTAGGTCACAAATGGATCCCGGAGATTTGTAGATTTCAACCGCTTCCCGAGATTCCGATGGTCAGCCATATTTGGAAATCTGAGGCCTAGAGCACAGCTGTAATGTAGATTCTATTCCTCCTCATTTCTACAATAAATGAGGGCCCCCCTCTGAATGGGGACCCACACTGATTGGCCCCACATTGAATTTAGTTGCAAATGAATTAATCAATTGCTATTCCCTTCTTGATAAACTAGCTGATTCCCCTGCCTGCCATCCTTGTATGTTGCCAGTGAAACTTGATGATATTTTGCAAAAATTTTTCTTAGAAAGTTTTAAATTAAAATAATGAGAAGATTTCCCATCCCATTCTATTTCAACTCTTCTGGAATTGTCCATCCACAAACAAACCAAGAGTCCCCTTTCTTGGTTTTCTTGTTCATTTTTGGTTAGAAACAAGGATGCTTCTGAAATCCATGGCTTTAGAAATGCCTGAACTCATTTCCCTCTCCCTGCTTCATCATTTTTATTATTCAGTAAAAAGGTATTGAACACCTCTAGATTGCTAGGAACACTGGGGATACAGAGTTGAAAAATATCATCCCTTTTTTATGGAATTTACAGACTAGTACATAAGTTGAATAAGAAAATGGTTGTTCTACAATCCAGGCATGGTAAAAGTATGCATAGGTTAGGAAAGTTGGGGTATATGTTGGGTCGGGGGACGATAAGTACTGATGAAGAAAGGGAAAATCAAGGTTTCGATGTTGAAGGAGGACTAAAGCATTGCATCTATAGCTGTAGAGGTGATGATGTTAAAACCTTGGAGAACTCAAATCAGAGCTGTGTGTGTTGGCAGGGGTGATGGGAGATGATATTGGAAATGTAGAGACCATATTATGACATACCTTGAAGGTCTTCCTAAAATTTTGGATTTTAGACTGAAGCACCAGGAATCCCATAAGGGACTTGAGCATGGGATGGACACAAACAGATATATATGTTTGTAGAAATGCTCTCATCATTGTACAGGCTTTGCCTGACCTGAAATTTGCCAGACTGGTGACTTCAAGGGAACTAAAGAGAGGGGGCAGAGGAAAATATTGAAGTAGTAGAAATCATTGCTAAACTTTGGTGATGCATGGGTGTGTTTGCATGTGGCAGGGGGAGCAGTGACAAAATAGGGGAACTGTAGAATGATTCTTAGGTTTTTAAACCTTGACCACCTAGAGAATAGTGGCACCATTCATGGAAGCAATCGTTTGACTGATTTTTATTCATTTTCTTGTGGTATCTGAAGAAAATACAGACAGCATCATAATGTGAATACCCAAATCCAAGCACTTGAGCGAGTAACTTTTTTTTCTTCGAGTTCTTATCAAGGCTGAAAAATCTTCTAAGCACTCATGAAAGAAACAGCAGGGCCAAGACGACTTTGAACTCACTGCACATGATTCCTTTTATATAAGACATGCTTGACAAACATTAATTAAATCTCCCAGCACCTCTTTGAAGTAATGTAGGAAATATGTACAGGTGGGTAAACTGAGGCCCCGGGAACTAGAAGGAGAGCCTGAGGACATACTAGGGCAGGTGCAGCATTTGAAGAGACCCTCGTAAGAGGCCCCTGTCTCTCTGATGAGGCCAGATATAGGTGCTTGTTTGCAAGCAGAGGTCTTCCAGCAAGCTCTGTAAACTAGGCAGGATGAGGCAGGTTGGTTATTGACTCCAAGGGCCACATTCTCTGATTTTAGACCTGGCAGCCTTGGGCCTAAGAGCATATCCTGTCTACTCATAACCCAGACCCACCATCTCCCTTCTGAAATCTACAGCTGTGTCATATCCCTTCCAGTGCTTCCTTTGTCCTTGTAACTGACTGGTAGTCATGAGTGTCAGAAGGTGAAGGTGCTTGACTTCATGGCCAAAAGAAGGAACCTGAGTCATTTTTGTCCCTGAGTTTCTGCTTGTCAGCTTTTCTGTGTTTTTGCAGATTGGACTCTTTGGTTTAGTATGCAGGATGCTTATTGCAGAGGAAGAGTCCAGCTGTGATACAGGCCCGTCAGCAGCTTTGGTCAAGCTTACAGGGGGCTCTGGAGTTAAATGGCCCTTCAAAGCCATCCCAAGTTGGTTACAATGCCTGGCCTTTGTACTTTCACGCTGATCAGTCACTGGATGTGGCTACCCTGGGTAGGGCTGCAGCTAAGCCGACACTTGAAGAGGCTGATGGCTGAAGGCTGTGCACAGTACAGATTAAGAACCTCATTTTCTGCTTGCGAAACTAGATGCATCCAGAAACATGGTCCTTGACCAGTTATAGCTGCTGCCCGACTCTTGATTCATTCTACTCAATTAGTTATTCTACCTATCTATCTATCTATCTATTTGTTTATTTTACCTATAGCACCTATGGTGCTAGATGGAATTAGGTGCATTTATAATGACAAAAGATAGTCAAAGTCCCTGTGCTCAGGAAGCTCAGTCTAGTGAGGGAGACACAAAATTAATAGATGAACATAAAAACAAAATCAGCTCAGAAAGAGCTAAATGCTTCAGGAAATAAGGGAATCAGACAGAGAGGAAATACCAAAAAATAAACATATGCACATATGTTGTTGACGAGAAAAAGATGGGAAGCACTTGCACCGTTATCCAGTGAGATAAAAGGTCTTCTTTCTGATAATTTAACAAGGTATGCAGATCACCAGCAATTTAGGAGTTTACAAAATTTAGGAGTTTACTATTTCTTACTGTAAATAATTGAAAACTTGGTTTTATAGTGCAGTTGGCCTTCTTCTGGACAAAGGGAGTGAATTAAAAATAATTACTCAGAGAAAACAACATGTTTTTTTAAAAGGCAGATTTGGAATTGGATTGTAAACAATACGTTTTCTGCATAACACATTGGTAACATCAAGTAACTATTTTTGCCCTTTTCACTAACTCTCTCTTTTTATTTTTGACATGTTCTTCTGAATCCATTGTCCTTTATTTTCTTATTAGAAGTTTAAATTTTTTTTTTCCAGAAGCATTTCTCAAAGAAATCTTTGACTATGAACATATTCAATTGCTTTACTGAATGTAATGGCCCCTTGAAAATCCTGTTCTAGCTAAAATTTCTAAGGAATCCATTCAGAGATGAGAGACATCTAGGCATTTTGTTCATTAGCTTGGTTAACCATTGGTTTTCCATTTTATTTACTATATTTTCCTTATTCTCTATGATTTAAGTCTCTAAAACATTTGGGCGGTTTGCATGAAAGGGGCTGTATCATAAATGCTTTTAAGGTCTATATGATTTATACATACAGCACTCATGATTCATGTCTCAAATGGCCGTGTTGGTAGATTTTTTTATTAAATTCTTGATTTATGTGAAATAGATAAATATACGGATCATTCAGAACAAGGGTGTCTGTGTCTGGGGGTGGGGAGGGGAAGGACGAGAGGGATTTGGATGCATGAATAACTCCCTATTGGTTCTAATGGGATTTGCACAAGGAAGACTCCTGTATTCCAAGATACAATCTTTCTTCATTCTAACATGTGGTTAGGTATATGTTATTGATATCATAACTTTAATTCCCAAGCCATGTTAAATCGATACATGTTTTAGATGTTCTTCTTAAGGAATGAAACATAAAAGAACATGCCTTTCTTCTTCTCCCTCTCCCCATGTTGTGTTTGGCAAAATACCTTGACATTCTAAAATGTCTTATCTACCTCTGATTTTAAATCATTTGAGGGCTGCACAATCCCCCATGTTTAATCAGTATTTACCATCATAATAGAAAATGAAACGAAGAGTGCTTCTTAACAATGAGAGCATTTCATAAAAGACGATACTTAAATTGGATTTCCTGTAATAGTAATAAAACATTTTCAAGCTCACTCCCAGCTGAAGGAAAGAAATTTTACCCTGCTCAAATCTGGAGTTGTGTGAGAATGTGCGTGTTTCAAATAACCAAACCAATAAGTCCTATTTCTCTGCTTATTATAATCAAGGGAACAAGCCTTCTAATAAAATTGTGTTCAACAGTTCCTAAATTCCCTCCCTCATCCTAGCTCCACTTGGTATAATATAAAAGGCAATATACTTTGGAGGTATTTTTAAAAAGAACTTTTTCAGATGACTGTGTGGCAACACAAATTCATTTATGATTTCCTATTAGTTCACCTTTATAGAGGTTTTAGTCTGTCCTATCTCGTGGGGTAAAAAGTCACCTTTTTTTTTTTCACGATCAACATTTGTATTTCTATTGATTTAATCTCTCCATTTCTTACTGTTTCACATAAAAGAACAAGGTTGGGGCAGAGGGAAAATTAGCTTGCTCATACCCCTGTGATATTAAGATTGACATTTTGTATGAATCTTACTATGCCCTGATATTTTTTATTATGAGGTCCTATATTAACTCTGGTGTTTATAAAGGTGGAGACAAAGTAGAGACAGGATCTAACTCATGATTTGTTCATATTAAAATAACTGCACGATTATTCTGTGTTATTCATGCAAAATGACTTCTTACGTAGGTAAGCTGTTTCATGGATCATAACAGTGTTCTTCATTCAAGATGACGTATTATGTAGATAAGATGCTTCTGGGATGGTGAGAATTTGGAATGACTTCATGGCGAGATAGACTTGTGGGAAACATGACGTAAGCATGAGAGAAGGAATAGCCAAGTTAAGAAGCAACTGGATGAAACCCAACTGCAATCATTTTATGTTTCACCCTTTCTATTCTTTAAGGGCATGACATAGTCCAAGAGAGGGGAAAATGAGTTATTCAGGGAAGCTTATTGCTTCTTAGATTTTCCACTAATTCTTCCACTTTTAGCCTCAACCTCAACCCAGAGTTAGTGGGGCTGGATTTGCATGGAGGTACCACTGGATCTGTTTGAGTCACGACTATGCTTCAATTCTCCTCTTAATATTCTGCTTCTTGGGCTTGTGGACTATTGGAGGCACTAGATACCTGCACAAGACAGGCTATGGAGTTTGCAGGGTTCAGCGAAAAATGCAAGAGCAGAGCCTTTTTTTTTTTTTTAAATTAATTTATTTATTTATTTTTGGCTATGTTGGGTCTTCGTTTCTGTGCCAGGGCTTTCTCTAGTTGCGGCAAGCGGGGACCACTCTTCATCGCGATGCGCGGGCCTCTCACTATCGTGGCCTCTCTTGTTGCGGAGCACAGGCTCCAGCCGCTCAGGCTCAGTAGTTGTGGCTCACGGGCCTAGTTGCTCCGCGGCATGTGGGATCTTCCCAGACCAGGGCTCGAACCCGTGTCCCCTGCATTAGCAGGCAGATTCTCAACCACTGCGCCATCAGGGAAGCCCAAGAGCAGAGCCTTTTGTTAAAAAATTATTAAGGATTTAAAGATGGTGACAATAAAGCATTAAACCACACATGGGGACCTTCTAAGTGTGGGGCCCTGTGTCTTTGTACAGGTTGTATACCCATGAAATCGGCCCTGCCTTCAGATACTTCTAGATGTGAGAGTGAAAGTAAGGGTAGAAAAAGGAATTTTGGCTAAATGTGTGTGGAAGGAGAAGTTGGACACCAAATTTCCATGTCTATCAGTACAACTGAGCTGCTGTTCATTTCCCTCCCAAGCAGAAGGCTCAAGTTGAGCATTCAGGATCATGGCCTTTGATATCCTACTCGTTTGCTGCATGTGATGAATCGGTAAATTTATTTCTCAAAGCTTCAGATTTCTCATTTCTGAAATAATAGTTTAAAACAAATTTCCAAGATACCTAAAAACTAAGTTTAATATTTATAAAGCTATTCCAAAGCAAGGAAAAAAAAAAATTAAAGCAATCATTTTAGGGTTTGAGGCAGCTTCTTAGAAAATTTTGGGCAAGAAGAAGTTCTTGGAATATCTTATCATTAACATTTTTCTCTAATGATGGTTTTGATTTCTCTCAAAAGGTAGCAGTGTATGGCAAAGCATGGCAGTTTGGAACACTCTGAGGTGCCACAGATCTGAAATGAATGCAGGCTCTGTCTCCTATTAGCTGTGTGATCTTGGGCAAGCAACTTACTTCACTGAACCTCCTGTAAATTGTGGTCAGTAATAGTACTTACATCAGAGGGTTATTGATGTGTTCAATAAGATAATACACAGATGGTACTTCTTGGGGTGTCTGGCACATAATAAACATTCAGTAAATGTAATTTGAGGTGGAGGAAGAAGAAGGAGGAGGAGGAGGGGAAAGTGGTGGTGGTAATTTTGGAAGCCAGAGTTGATAAAGAGGTGAGAGCTGAATTGAAACCAATCTGTGCTGGAATCTTCTTCCCCCACTACCTGTGAGAACTTGGGCAAGTAACTTAACCTCTTAGTGCCTGTATCAGTTAGTTATCACTGAGTAACAAACCCACCCAATACTCAGTGACTTAAAATAACAATCATTTATTTTTGCTTGTGTGACTACACAGGACTCAGCAGATCTAGGCTGGGCAGCTGTGCTTCAAGTTGGAGATCTAGCTGACATGGGTTACATATTGACAGTGAGACTCAGGTCTGCTTTCCATGTCTGTTATACCACTTGGATTAGTAGTCTGGCTGGAGCATAATATTTTCATGGCAATGGTGGCAGCATGAGAAAAAAAGCTCCCTGTGCAAATCCATTTCAAGACTTTGCTCACTACGGCTGTGAATATCCCATTGACCAAAGCAAGTCACATGGCTGAGCCTACAGACAAATGTCAAGGAGAACACACTCCACCTCTAGTGGGGAGAACTCATATGGCCAAGGGTATGGAGAGAGAGAAGGAAAAGTCCTAAGGCCAATAGTTTTCTTACATGTAATATGTAGTTAATAAAATGACCTCCCTCATAGACTTGTTTTGAGGAATAAATGAGATAATCCATGTAAAGTATTTAGCACAGTGCAGACATATAGTTAGCACTTAATAAATGTCAGCTATGTTGGTAATGATGACTCTGAACATTCTCTGACCCAAATACAATGAAAGATTTTAGATGAGAGAGGCAGGTGTAGGTGTGGGTAGTTAGGAAAGAGTTAGTGAGTTTTCAGCTAGATCTTAGAAGACAGCAAACTTTGCAAGGAAAAAAAGGGAGGAGGGTGTTCCTGGATGGGGCAGAACAAAAGCAAATAGCCTAAGGGCAAATTAATGTGGATTTACAATGTTGATTTTATTTAGTTTTAGGTGAATTACCCACCCTTTCGTTCCAACACTAAAATCCTCGAGATGACTTGTCAGTCCCAATTTCACTGTTTGTTCGGAAAGAGAACAGAGCGTACGTATATAATAAACCAACTGTAAACCTGTGTTCTCTGCTTGGAACTTCCTCAAGCATTTCCCTTCCCTGGGCAGGTGCTGCTTCCCATGGGTCTGCTTCCATCCTGAGTGGAAGGCTTATCCACAGGAATCCAGGATGCCAGAAACTGTGAAATACTCCTTGTGGGCTCAGTCCTGCCTTGGAGCCTTTGAGAACGGCTATTGCTTATGTGTAAGGTTCCGGGGAGGGCCTTGAGTCTCTGTGAACTCTGTTCTTCATGACAGTGGGGATTTGAGACACAAGACCCTATGAGCAATTAATACTGTGAGCTCTTCGATTCAAGCTTCCTGCATATGCCATCCCTGGCCCTCCAGCCCCACCAGCCTGCTGCCTTGATTGCACCATGGGGTCCTGAGGAACTAGCAGGGACAGAGAGCCTGCTGCTAACACAGCCAAATTGTCCAGGCCTGTTAGCGTCCTCCTCAGTAGCCACAGCCTGAAGAAAAATGAAAGCCTTTCCTCCCCTCCTGGGTAACATATGTGCACTTGGAGGGTGTTCTTTGGAAGACAAATCTTTAGAAAAATCATACATAAAATCAAGCATGGAACTGGAGCTTGGAACTCTTCATCAATAGGAAGAACATCTCTCCTCTGATCTCTCCCCACCCTACCCTAAGAAGGATGGTTTGAGAACCTCTCTTCAAGTGCCGATGGCTTTTACCTCTAGCCTTGCAAATCAATTTTGAGAAATCACTACCCAAAAAACCATTTTATCTGGTTATCCCAGTTGATATTGATGCTTCCCAGAGTTATCCTGCCCTCACACTCCTTAAGAGATTCAAATTAAAGGAGGCGATGGGGGCAGCTGGCAGCTAGTTAATGCTCACGGCAGTGGATAGTGTGGTGTCCTGCCTAGACGCCCCTTCCAGGACCCAGGCATTCATCCCCCAGCTGCCGGAAGTGTTGGCAGCTAACTTCCCTCAGCTGCGTACCTCTCTGGTCTTTTTGCCTGCAGATGGAGAGCGGCCTCACACCCAAGGTTATGCCCCCTTCCTCGGGGCAGCCCATATCCATGACTGGTGGATGTCAGCGTAAGATGGACAGCACCTCCAAGTGGGACAACTCAGAAGGACTGTTTCAGCTTCAGAAGCTGCCCTCAGGGCTGGCTAAGGCTTTTCCCACATCTTATCTCCCTGAGCAGTCCTGTGCCCCCTCCCCCACATGTGTTAATACTGAGAACACTCTGCAATGACTCAACACAGATATCTTTCGAGAGTGGATTTCCTCAGAAGTCTGACCAATGACCTCTGCCCAGTGCCATGTGACTCTTGGCATGTTTTCACACCTTGGCTCATTTAATTTCCACAACACCATCCTGAGCCATTGAGGAAACTGAGGTCGGACAGTAACTTGCCCAAGATTCCTCTCTCAGTAATTGATAAAAATGTCTACCTTTCTCCAAATTCTGTAATCTGTGTGCTCCCTGACAGTTAAGAAGAGCACAGGCAGCTTAAAGTACAAAAAAATGTGGATCACTTATCGATTGAATGACTAGATAAATGCAATGTCAAAGTAGACAGAAAGGAGGGTGGTCAAAATCTCTTTGTAGGAGGACCAGGGGTGAGTAGCAGTGATCTGCCGTGGACTCAGACGTATCTGGGTGTGTCTGATGCATGGATACACACTTGTATCCCTGGAGGAGAAAGCGAAGGCACACTCACATGGGGGGTATTTGAGGAGAGTTTAGGGAAGGGGCTACTTACAAAAGTGTGGGCAGATTATAAGAGACCAAAAAGGGATGGCAAGTTCCTTAGGTCTAAGCAGGGCAGAGAGGCCCTGCCACTTGCAGGACTGAAGAGGTCGGGAAGAGGGGCCCAAGTGCTGGGAGGGGGCTGCCTGCCAGGAGCCGTTAGTGGAGGACTGTTCAAACCACAGACTGATGGAGAGTGAGCCGGGAAAGGAATACTCCCGTTTCTCCTCTCTCCTGCCCTTCCATAGCCCACTGACCAAGGAGTACCAGCTGGAGGGTATGGGAGCTAATTTTTCAGTCCACACACACACTGGTGTCTTGGGACACAAAGCAGGGTGGGCTGTGGAGGAGTCCGGTGGGGCAGGTAGAAGTTTCTGGCACAGCACTGAAATGAAGATGCTGATTTCTAGAGACACTGAGATGAGGGCACCAAGCAACACTCACTTGATGGTCAGATGCCAAAACATGGCCCAAAGATGGGGACGCTGCCTCCTCTCCATCTCAGTAAGAATGTGGATGAAAGAGACAGAGGCCTTGCCACAGCCCCGAGGGCTGGCAAGTTAGGGAGTGCTGGGAAGCGTCACCCTCGCCATGAATATCAGCTCCGGCAGAATCTAAATGTCACGGTCCTCAGTGGCTTCTCCAGCTGTGTTTATTCAACAAGAGGGGCCGGGGGGAAGACAGGTTCGGGCTATTTCTGAGTTTCAGTGAAACAAATGTGGGGACTCAGAAATGACCGAGGAAAACTTGAGATGGAGTCTGCAATACACTGGGTTGCACAGGGGCATGAAAATGTGCCAGTAGAAGGAGACATTACAATTAATGTAATGCTTTTACACCCACAAGCTGGAGAAATCTGGGAAACAGTTTAAACATAAAATCATTGAAATTTAGAGAAAGAGGAATCTGAAATCCAGGCCAGAAGCTCATTCATTCAGCACATACAAAGAGAGGCAGCTCATTCAGCAAATACATTTGGACACCTTTTCTTAGCCAGGTACACGCTGCTAGTGCTTCCTAACCTGGGGTCCACTGAACCACACGGGGTCTATGGATACAAGTCTTTCTTTGTGTCATGGACTGAGAAGGAAACACTGCACATTTATTTTTACTAACCTCTACCTGAACATTGTTTCCTTCAATTATAAATGTAGGCAATAAAACACATTAGGAGTGATACGAGGATATATTCTTATATCACATTATGATTATTTATTAATATTATTGTGTATATTCATCATTACATACCTGAAAACACAGTAGTTTGTTTAATGTATTAATAAAGAAGCATATATATTGCTATACCACACTTTTTGGAAAATATTTTAAAAATTATATTTCGATATAATTTGTTTCCTTTGTAATCCCATGCATTTTAGTTTATGCATTTAAAACATTATTTGGAGATAGGGGTTCAAGGCTTCACCAGACTGCCAAAGGGATTCATGGCACCCAGACACTAAGAACCCCTGTGCAAGGTGCTACTTCAAGGGCTCTCTGCAATGTGGTGGATGCAGTCAGAATTACACAGGTGACACACTGGGGGCATGAAACATGACAGGGTTAACCTACATGAGGGGTGGAGAAAGATTTGATGGGGGACGTGATATCTAAACTAGTTTCAGAGGACAAGAACATGTCCACCAAGTGGACAAAACGCTGGGGTAAGGGAAGGAGAGGGCCAGGGAGGAACGAGCAAAGAAAGGGAGGATTCTTGGCAGAGAAAGCAAGGTGCTGAGGAATAAAAAAGCACCATGTGGAAGTGGCGGTGGGGGGGGGGCGGGGGGGGCAGGAGGTACAGAGAGAGCTGGGCAGGAGCCCGGCGAGAGAGTTTGAAGCATTTCTCTGAGTCCTTGGAGAGCTGTTAAAGACTCCGTGCTGGGCAGGACATGATCACATCCACATGTTGTGTTCAGAATCATCCCCAGCTGCTGTGTGGAGGTTGAAGAGGAATTGCAAGGATGGGAGATAAGGAGATACATTAGGTCCCCCTTGCCAGAATCTAGGCTTGACATCATGAGAGCCCTAGGTAAGGGTGTAGAGACCAGCATGATGGACTCACTCGGAAGGCAGTGAATAAAGTTCCAGATCACACAAAAGGCTTCCTGCGACTCTCTTCTAAAGACTTTCTCTGACAGAAAGAGGATGTTTCACCAGCGTGCAGAGTCTGAAGGTGCTGAGAGAGATAATGTCAGAGGAATAAGCCTCAGTGAGGGATGGGAGTTGGTGGAAAGATACTCCTGCACCTTCACCTCCAGGTGGGATTTTCTGAGGTATATTCAGCACAGCCTATCAGAGGGCACTGATGGATGTGAGCTCCAGCTGCCCACAGCGGTAACTTGCTTCCTCCTTCCCCATACCCTCACTGTTCTTCCTGGGGTCACCTCTCAGATAAACTACTTGTCCCTAAACGTGGTCTCAAGGCAGCTTTAAGGGAACCCCAAACTAACAGAGACTTTCTCTCCAGACCCCAAACTAACAGTAGGTCTGGAGAGAAAGAACTGTGAAAGGAGGCGGTATTACAGAAACTGATCATTTATCCAATGTGAAAATGAAAGAGTAGGCGGTATCAAGGATGATGTCAATTTTCCTTTCTGCCTTGTGTGACAAATAGAAAGACCTGCGATTCTCTGAGATTGGGATGGGCAGGAGGAAGAACAAATTGGGGGAGAAGGGCATCATTAATTCAGTGTGGACATGATGACTTTGAATACTCTTGGAGCACTGGACATACATGTAGAATAGGCGGTTGGAAACGCAGAGGCAGAGTTTATAGAAAGAGTTGGGTTAGTGGTGATGGCTTACTTGGAGTCATCAAGGATTTGGAGGAGATTTTGCTGAGAAAGTTTAGGAAACTAGAACCTCAATCTTTTGAACAGGGCATTTGTGGAAGCTGCTATCTTCCAGGCTGGCCTTCTCCGTCTTCTAATTCTGCTTCTGCCACCTGTGTCTAAGCACTGGCTGCTCTGACTTAGTGGAAAGCAGTTTCCTGCCAAAAATTCCTTCCAGTAATAGAAAGTCAAATTTTTAAAAAGTTTTTTTCTGGGAGATGATCAACTGTAGGTATGTTGACAAGAGTGTATACCTCCCTGTTCCCTGTTTCAGTTTCTACAAAAGCAAATATTATTTGTACGGTGATCATATTATTTATCATCCAAATCAAGACACTTTTGAGAGTAAAGGGAAGCACTGTTTATAACTGTACCTTAGCAGTAGGTATAAATTGAGATGGTCTCAGACAAATGAAGACATATGGGTGCACTGATTATCTCATTAAGACCACATATCTTTCTAGAAGTATGTAGAAGTATCTAGAATGAGAGATAAAGAGGCAAGGACAGAAAGGGACAGATAGAAGGAGAGGAAAAAAGAGGGAGAGAGGGAAGGAGAGAGAGAGAATGAGGATCAGTCATACATCTGTTTTGAGAGTCTTTTGTGACACAACTATCTGGAACATTCTTCCGTTTCTCTGCCTTTTTCTTTTGTATACATGTAGGGTTTATATTTTATCTTATTCAGCTTTTTATCTCCAGCCTATAGTCCAGCGTCCAGTATACACCAGACAGTCAATAAATGATTTTTAAACACATGAATTAGCAAATATCTCTTTTGAAAAATACTCCTAAAAATTCCATTTCACAACCAGTCTGGCCCACATGGAAGTTTTCTTTCACAGTCATTTCTAGTTTTATCACTCAATTGAGTAGTTGAATCAATGTTCTGTTGATCAGTTTAGGTATGGAAATTTGATCTCTGTTATTCTATTATACTGATCCTATTAAAATGTCTTAATATTGGTATTTTTTCTGTAAAATGGGATAATTACAGTGCTCACCTCATATGATTATTGTGACGATTAAATGAGCTAATAAGTACAAAGAACCTGGCCCATAGTAAGGGCTCATTTCATGTTTATTATTGTTGTTGCTGTTTTTATTATCTCTTCTAAAACAGTGATGGGGCCTTTACACTTATTACTATTTGGGCAAAATATAGGGACTCCATTTTTTAATGACTTACAAACATGTTAACCCACATTCAATAAAATGGTTTCACCGAAGTAACTCAATTCTTCATATCTGGTACGCTCATAAATAGCATTCAGTGAGCAGCGATATCAGATTTAAAAACTATTTTTTTCCTGAAACACTCTAATTTCAATATTTGAAGCTATGTTTCTGGAGTATTCAGTTACCTCTTCCCCTTAATATGAGAGAACATTGGCTGTAGCAAGATGGGTGGGAAAAAAAATGCCTGGAATTTAAATCAAAAAAACTTCATCCAAACATATCGTCCATGAGTTTTTGAGAGTGAGGAAAACTCCTTTCACCATCATTATTAATGTTCTTTTCTGGGTTTCATAGCATAAGGTTTAAAGTTAAAATGTGTCCTTCAATAGGTTGTATTGGCAGGATTTCTAACTTATCTAGAAATACGAAGCTTAATTTAGGCAAGCGTGTCAAAAGGACACCTATAGCGGGGGTTATCTCCCTTCCTGAAGGAACTCTCTCCCGCTCATGTCAGAGCTTGAACTTAAAGACCTTGCATTCCTTGCTCTCTAGTTGAAAGTCCCTCAGACTAACTTTCTGCCCTTTCCCCTTTGAAGAGATTCTGAAACACATTCATCACCCGCCCCAGTCCTCTCATCTATAATGGAGGCAAATGCTGCATCCTGTTTTTTTTCTGACCCTTGCCATCCTTTTTCTCCGTCCTGACTTCCTGGAATGGGGGAAATATTTTAATACCTGGGACATTGCTTCACTTTTGGTTCACTTAATCATGTCTTCTCATGGACATAGGATTCTCTTAGACTAGTGCTATCAGACAGAACTATTGTACAAAGATGGAAATGTTCTATGTCTACAGTGTCCAAAATGGTAGCCACTAGGCACATGTGCTGCTGAGCATGTGAAATGTGGTTAGTGAAACTGAAAAGTTGAATTCTTAACCTAATTTTATTTTAATTTAATTAATTGAAATAACCATAGGGAGCTAGTGACTACCATATTGGACTGTGAACTTAGGATATCTTTTCCTTCAGAGATTTCATCCAAATTATAGTTCCTGGGGAAAATAAAAACAAAACCAAAAGTGAACAGAAATGCTATTTATTTATAGTCACAAGCACTGTTTAAACCATGTGTCTAGATAACCACAAAGAGACGTTTACTGGAATTGTGAGGTATGCTGGGATTTTGGCTTAATTCAAAGTTTTCCCTTGACTTTGGTGATGCTGTTAATCTCTTGCCTTTCCTTCCGCTTCTGTCATCTCTCCTTAGATAAATATTGCTAAGTTTTTTAATGTTGGAAGTCCTCAGGAGTGAGTCAGACTCTCTCCTTTTTTAGCTCCATATTCTGTTTCTAGGTTATCTTACTATGCCTATAACTTCAGTAATCTCTACATCAGTGACTCCTAAATTTATATCTCCAATGCACACTTCTCTTTGGGGCTTTCTCAGATAGAGCATGTTCAAAACTGAATATGTGACTTCATCATTGAATGACACCAATCTAGCCGGGCAACCCAGAAATCCCCAAACCGTCCTTGACACCTTCATCTCCTTGTATGAATTCCCACATCTAATCCATCTCCAAGTCTAATTGATTTAACTTGGAAAACAGCTTTCAAATTCATTCACCTCCCTTCATCACCACTGTTGCCATCATGATCCAAGTCCTGGATCTTTTGCTAGAGGTTTCCACATGACCATAGTTACATAGACTTTCTTTTGCGTTTTATAAGTGCATCACGCTCCTTTCAGTCATGGCGCCATTACAGTGTCTCTAGAATTAATACTGTCTGGAGTGCTCCCCAACTTCACCCCCAGCCACCCTGTCCTGCTCAATACCTGGTTGATCTCCCTGACATTTTATTCAGGCCTTAGTTCAAATGTCACTTTTTAAGGGTAATTTTTCTGATACCCTTGGTTATATCTGGACCGCATTATACACTTTCATATCACCAGGTACTTCCCCTTCTGAACATTTACCACAATTGTAATTAATTGTCTTTAATGTTGTCTCTGCTGCTAAAAAAAAAAAGTAACTTCCATGAGGTCAGGAACCTGTTGGTCTTATTCATCACTCTATTCTTGGTGCTTGACTCAGTAGGTACACATAATAGGTGCTCAATCAATATATGTTGATTCCTTAATTACACAACTGGAAGTTAAATATACACTCTTGTTGCCTGGGGTTAGTAAGCTGAAACATCACTCAGTATCTGGATCAGGAAATTGATGGGGAAATGAGTTTGGGAACTTGTCATTTGTATGTGATGTGAATTCTCAAAACAGTGAGTTTCTCTGTGAATAAAACAATAAGAAACTGGAATCTCGGAGTTTTCAAAACAAACTCTTGATGTAAACCTTTACACTTGTGTTATCGCAGCTGCAAACTTTCCAGCTGTTCTGTAATATTTTAAATGTGTTTCGAATTATTCATTTACTTCTTTGAGTAGTTCTTCTTGAGTACATTTTTGCTTTTTAAAAATTTTCAGTTAACTTACTAACATGACTCTAATTGTTATTATTCTGTAGAACAATGTTCTTTCAAGAGTTCTTGCCAGAGACTCTCAACAAAGCCATTAACTGACCATGGTTACTGATTTCCAAAGAGTCATCCATCCTTCAGGAATAATCTTTGGAATCAATTGTCTTTATTTATCTAGCATGACACCAATCTACTAACTCTATTATTCAAAAGTGGCACCTTTTCTATTTCCTTTGTTATTGTTCCCAAGCATGAATTTGACAGTTTTCATGCAGGAAAGGAAAATGAACGTTTCTGGACTTTTATGAGACTTTTTGTCTTGCTTATTAATTGCTCCACTGACCTTGTAACTAGCTTCCTCTCTTTGATCTGATACTTTCTTATTTGGCACTAGCAGATGTTTTAAAATGTTCCAATATTTTTCCCCCTGGGTAAACTGGATGCTTTGTGGTAGTGGCTGACGTAGTTTGCTTGGCCACCAAGGCTTAATTTGATAACTTCTCCTAACAAGTAGGACATTTAAACGAGGATGAGAAGGATTACCAGGCTACTGTAATCTAAATTTGAGATAGTCTTCATTGGATTGCCTAGCTAGTGAGTTACATCTTTTTTGGGAAGAAAGGGATTGCTGTGTATAGCCTGCCAAACTCCGGATTTTACAAGTTCACAGTAAGTACTTGTACAAATTAAAGTCAATTTAAAATATAAATTACTGAAAGGAAACATAGGCTTTTAAAGAGCCAGATAATTGATTTTAAAAACCGAAATGTCTGCTTTCTTCAGAATATTTGAAACAAGTCATAAGAAAGTTTGAAAAGTTAACCATGGAGTAAGCATCCAAGAAATTATTGAAGTATATTAATTTTATTGAACTTAATAATTAAAATTATGAAAAGGTCATAAAATATTTACACTCCTCAGTAATCAATAACTATTTTGAATAGTCGTTTTCTAAGGCCATGGAAAACTATGGTTCTCCTTAATTAACTAATTAAACTAAATAGTGTTTAACTTTTGTTTTTAGAAACACATCTTGTTTTTTTCATTTCTTAAAGCAAATTGTAATTTACTGTACTTTTACCAAGGGTCAGACTTTAATTATCACCGTTAAGGAACAACTGAGAAATTCAATAAAATGATTTTTTGAATTGAGGAGCAACTATTTATAGATGATAATAATACCAATAATACGTAGTCACACATGCCTTCTGTAGGCAGAAGAAAAAATGTGAAATAAGACCAAATTATATCTAAAGCAAAGGTATAGGTTTTATATGCGCATGCTAAATAAAGAACTTCCCAGATACTAACCCAAATGGGCACCAAGGTCATAATCACAGGAATATTACAGTGTGAAGGTGGGAGGATTCGGGGCACCACATGGTGCAGCCACTCCAGAGCCTTCTCTGGAGGTGAGTGTTAGGTATCAAAGCTGTACACCCCAAAAGAGTAATTATTAAATTTGGGAACTTGATAGAAGGGACCATTCGAATTCTATGCCATAGTAACTTGAGCTGTTGTAAATTTTTGTGTTGTTTTTGAGATGAATTTTATTTTTATTTCATATTGGACTATAGTTGATTTACAATGTTGTGTTAGTTTCAGGTGTACAGCAAAGTGTTTTAATTTTACATATACATATATTTATTCTTTTGCAAATTCTTTTCCCATTCAGGTTATTATAGAATATTGAGCAGAGTTCCCTGTGCTATACAATAGGTCCTTGTTGTAAATTTTGAATGGCTATAGAAAGTCGGTTATGATTTCTTTTCTCTATAAAATGTACCTGATCATGTCTCTGGGCACACCTTATCCCCATTCAAGCAGATCTGTTCTACTACACACCATCCGGAAGACTGCTATCCTACACGGGGATGGAGAACTCAGCTTTGCCTCTGGTGAAATCTCAGCTTGTCCTTTATGACCTTGGGCAGGTCACTTAACCTCTCTGAAGTTTAACTTCCACATCTGTAAACGATAAGGATAATTACACCCAATTCTTCAGGTTCCTGTGTGGATTAAATGAGATACTGCATGACAGTGCCCTGTGAGTGCTGGATAAATGCTAACTGCTGTTACCGCCAGTATGCCCTCCGTGGACTTTGAGTGAGCCTTCTCAGTCAGGCCTTGCCGCCTTTGCATCTCTTATTGCAATATTGTCACTAGAAAGGGGTGGAGCGTTAGCTTCAATAAGTCTGCATTTGCTGCTGTGAGGGTCCTGTGTGCACAGCACCTGGATTTCTCAGAAGAAAAGCCATTAGAACCAGATTTGCTGCTTCTGCCAGCAGAAGCAAAGCACTTTAACTTCATTAGCACAGCCCTGTCAAGAGCTTTCCAAGTGGTCAGGACAGTAAAAGTTCTATTCAGCTTGGGGCTATTTTGCATTATCTTTAAGGGACACTTTCTCCCTAGAGAGGCCACCTGCCTCTTAAAAGTTGAGAGGGTCTCTCAGCTCAATACTGAGCTTCCACACAGCTGCTGAAGGCAGACACACATTCCTAGCATTTGGCATCACAAAGGGGGCTCAAAGGCTGGGCAAGAACCTTGCTGTCATTTTGTCAACCTCTTGCCTATTTTTCCCCAGGCTTCCCCCAAATTTTCATTAGGGCTCAAGCTGGAACAAGGAAACACAATACTATCAGAATATGCAGTAGTATTTTTTTTATTAAGCCTTATTTTTTTTTAAAAGATTTTTAGAAATTTCATATAATGTCTGAAACATTTATATTAACATATTTCCATACATATTTCCATACAAATACAAATATAAGGTTTTTAGAAATTTCAGGTAATGTCTGAAACATTTATATTAACATATTTCCATACAAATAACCCAATGAAAGTTTAGTATTATTTGTTTTGTTTGTTTGTTTTTTTATACTGCAGGTTCTTATTAGGCATCAATTTTATACACATCAGTGTATACATGTCAATCCCAATCACCCAATTCAGCACACCAACATCCCCACCCCACCGCAATTTTCCCCCCTTGGTGTCCATATGTCCATTCTCTACGTCTGTGTCTCAACTTCTGCCCTGCAAACCGGCTCATCTGTACCATTTTTCTCGGTTCCACATACATGCATTAATATACAATATTTGTTTTTCTCTTTCTGACTTACTTCACTCTGTATGACAGTCTCTAGATCCATCCACGTCTCAACAAATGACTCAATTTCGTTCCTTTTTATGGCTGAGTAATATTCCATTGTATATATGTACCACAACTTCTTTATCCATTCGTCTGTTGATGGGCATTTAGGTTGCTTCCATGACCTGGCTATTGTAAATAGTGCTGCAATGAACATTCGGGTGCATGTGTCTTTTTGAATTACGGTTTTCTCTGGGTATATGCCCAGTAGTGGGATTGCTGGGTCATATGGTAATTCTATTTTTAGTTTTTTAAGGAACCTCCATATTGTTCTCCATAGTGGCTGTATCAATTTACATTCCCACCAACAGTGCAAGAGGGTTCCCTTTTCTCCACACCCTCTCCAGCATTTGTTGTTTGTAGATTTTCTGATGATGCCCATTTTAACAGGAGTGAGGTGATACCTCATTGTAGTTTTGATTTGCATTTCTCTAATAATTAGTGAAGTTGAGCATCTTTTCATGTGCTTCGTGGCCATCTGTATGTCTTCTTTGGAGAAATGTCTATTTAGGTCTTCTGCCCATTTTTGGATTGGGGTGTTTGTTTCTTTAATATTGAGCTGAATGAGCTATTTATATATTTTGGAGATTAATCCTTTGTCTGTTGATTCGTTTGCAAATACTTTCTCCCATTCTGAGGGTTGTCTTTTCGTCTTGTTTATGGTTTCCTTTGCTGTGCAAAAGCTTTGAAGTTTCATTAGGTCCCATTTGTTTATTTTTGTTTTTATTTCCATTACTCTAGGAGGTGGATCAAAAAAGATCTTGCTGTGATTTATGTCAAAGAGTGTTCTTCCTATGTTTTCCTCTAAGAGTTTTACAGTGTCCAGTCTTATATTTAGGTCTCTAATCCATTTTGAGTTTATTTTTGTGTATGGTGTTAGAGAGTATTCTAATTTCATTCTTTTACATGTAGCTGTCCAGTTTTCCCAGCACCACTTATTGAAGAGACTGTCTTTTCTCCATTGTATATCTTTGCCTCCTTTGTCATAGATTAGTTGACCATAGGTGCGTGGGTTAATCTCTGGGCTTTCTATCTTGTTCCATTGATCTATGTTTCTGTTTTTGTGCCAGTACCATATTGTCTTGATTACTGTAGCTTTGTAGTAGAGTCTGAAGTCAGGGAGTCTGATTCCTCCAGCTCCATTTTTTTCCCTCAAGACTGCTTTGGCTATTCGGGGTCTTTTTTGTCTCCATACAAATTTTAAGATGATTTGTTCTAGCTCCGTAAAAAAGGCCATTGGTAATTTGATAGGGATTGCATTGAATCTGTAGATTGCTTTGGGTGGTATACTCATTTTCACAATGTTGATTCTTCCAATCCAAGAACATGGTATATCTCTCCATCTGTTGGTATCATCTTTAATTTCTTTCATCAGTGTCTTATAGTTTTCTGCATACAGGTCTTTTGTCTCCCTAGGTAGGTTTATTCCTAGGTATTTTATTCTTTTTGTTGCAATGGTAAATGGGAGTGTTTCCATAATTTCTCTTTCAGATTTTCATCATTAGTGTATAGAAATGCAAGAGATTTCTGTGCATTAATTTTGTATCCTGCAACTTTACCATATTCATTAATTAGCTCTAGCAGTTTTCTGGTGGCAGTTTTAGGATTCTCTATGTATAGTATCATGTCATCTGCAAACAGTGACAGTTTTATTTCTTCTTTTCCAATTTGGATTCCTTTTATTTCTTTTTCTTCTCTGATTGCCATGGCTAGGACTTCCAGAACTATGTTGAATAATAGTGGTGAGAGTGGACATCCTTGTCTCGCTCCTGATCTTAGAGGAAATGCTTTCAGTTTTTCACCATTGAGAATGAGGTTTGCTGTGGGTTTGTCATATATGGCCTTTATTATGTTGAGGTAGGTTCCCTCTATGCCCACTTTCTGGAGAGTTTTTATTAGAAATGGGTGTTGAATTTTGTCAAAAGCTTTTTCTGCATCTATTGAGATGATCATATGGTTTTTATTCTTCAATTTGTTAATATGGTGTATCACATTGATTGATTTGCGTATATTGAAGAATCCTTGCATCCCTGGGATAAATCCCACTTGATCGTGGTGTATGATCCTTTTAATGTGTTGTTGGATTCTGTTTGCTAGAATTTTGTTGAGGATTTTAGCATCTATATTCATCAGTGATATTGGTCTGTAATTTTCTTTTTTTGTAGTGTCTTTGTCTGGTTTTGGTATCAGGGTGATGGTGGCCTCATAGAATGAGTTTGGGAGTGTTCCTTCCTCTGAAATTTTTTGGAAGAGTTTGAGAAGGATAGGTGTTAGCTCTTCTCTAAATGTTTGATAGAATTCACCTGTGAAGCCATCTGGTCCTGGACTTTTGTTTGTTGGAAGATTTTTAATCACAGTTTCAATTTCATTACTTGTGATTGGTCTGTTCATATTTTCTGTTTCTTCCTGGTTCAGTCTTGGAAGTTTATACCTTTCTAAAAATGTGTCCATTTCTTCCAGGTTGTCCATCTTATTGGCATAAAGTTGCTTGTAGTAGTCTCTTAGGATGCTTTGTATTTCTGCGGTGTCTGTTGTAACTTCTCCTTTTTCATTTCTGATTTTATTGATTTGAGTCCTCTCCCTCTTTTTCTTGATGAGTCTGGCTAATGGCTTATCAATTTTGTTTATCTTCTCAAAGAACCAACTTTTAGTTTTATTGATCTTTGCTATTGTTTTCTTTGTTTCTATTTCATTTATTTCTGCTCTGATCTTTATGATTTCTTTCCTTCTGCTAACTTTGGGTTTTGTTTGTTCCTCTTTCCCGAGTTTCTTTAGGTGTAAGGTTAGATTGTTTACTTGAGATTTTTCTTGTTTCTTTAGGTAGGCTTGTATAGCTATAAACTTCCCTCTTAGAACTGCTTTCCCTGCATCCCATAGGTTTTGGGTCGTCGTGTTTTCATTGTCATTTGTCTCTAGGTATTTTTTGATTTCCTCTTTGATTTCTTCAGTGATCTCTTGGTTATTTAGTAGCGTATTGTTTAGCCTCCATGTGTTTGTCTTTTTTACGTTTTTTTCCCTGTAATTCATTTCTAATCTCATAACGTTGTGGTCAGAAAAGATGCTTGATATGATTTCAATTTTCTTAAATTTACTGAGGCTTGATTTGTGACCCAAGATGTGATCTATCCTGGAGAATGTTCCATGCGCACTTGAGAAGAACGTTTAATCTGCTGTTTTTGGATGGAATGTCCTATATATATCAATTAAATCTATCTGGTCTATTGTGTCATTTAAAGCTTCTGTTTCCTTATTTATTTTCATTTTGGATGATCTGTCCATTGGTGTAATTGAGGTGTTAAATTCCCCCACTATGATTGTGTTACTGTCGATTTCCTCTTTTATAGCTGTTAGCAGTTGCCTTATGTATTGAGGTGCTCCTATGTTGGGTGCTTATATATTTATAATTGTTATATCTTCTTCTTGGATTGATCCCTTGATCATTATGTAGTGTCCTTCCTTGTCTCTTGTAACATTCTTTATTTTAAAGTCTCTTTTATCTGATATGAGTATAGCTACTCCAGCTTTCTTTTGATTTCCATTTGCATGGAATATCTTTTTCCATCCCCTCACTTTCAGTCTGTATGTGTCCCTAGGTCTAAAGTGGGTCTCTTGTAGACAGCATATATATGGGTCTTGTTTTTGTATCCATTCAGCCAGTCTATGTCTTTTGGTTCGGGCATTTAATCCATTCACGTTTAAGGTAATTATCGATATGTATGTTCCTATGACCATTTTCTTAATTGTTTTGGGTTTGTTTTTGTAGGTCCTTTTCTTCTCTTGTGTTTCCCACTTAGAGAAGTTCCTTTAGCATTTGTTGTAGAGCTGGTTTGGTGGTGCTGAATTCTCTTAGCTTTTGCTTGTCTGTAAAGCTTTTGATTTCTCCATCAAATCTAAATGAGATCCTTGCTGGGTAGAGTAATCTTGGTTGTAGGTTCTTCCCTTTCATCACTTTAAGTATATCATGCCACTCCCTTCTGGCTTGCAGAGTTTCTGCTGAGAAATCAGCTGTTAACCTTATGGGAGTTCCCTTGTATGTTATTTGTCGTTTTTCCCTTGCTGCTTTCAATAATTTTTCTTTGTCTTTAATTTTTGCCACTTTGATTACTATGTGTCTCGGCGTGTTTCTCCTTGGGTTTATCCTGTATGGGACTCTCTGTGCTTCCTGGATTTGGGTGGCTATTTCCTTTCCCATGTTAGGGAAGTTTTCGACTATAATCTCTTCAAATATTTTCTCTGGTCCTTTCTCTCTCTCTTCACTTTCTGGGACCCCTATAATGCAAATGTTGTTGCATTTAATGTTGTCCCAGAGGTCTCTTAGGCTGTCTTCATTTCTTTTCATTCTTTTTTCTTTAGTCTGTTCCGCAGCAGTGAATTCCACCATTCTGTCTTCCAGGTCACTTATCCGTTCTTCTGCCTCAGTTATTCTGCTATTGATTCCTTCTAGTGTAGTTTTCATTTCAGCTATTGTATTGGTCATCTCTGTTTGTTTGTTCTTTAATTCTTCTAGGTAGGTCTTTGTTAATCATTTCTTGCATCTTCTCAATCTTTGCCTCCATTCTTATTCCGAGGTCCTGGATCATCTTCACTATCATTATTCTGAATTCTTTTTCTGGAAGGTTGCCTATCTCCACTTCATTTAGTTGTTTTCCTGGGGTTTTTTCTTGTTCCTTCATCTGGTACATAGCCCTCTGCCTTTTCATCTTGTCTATCTTTCTGTAACTGTGGTTTTTGGTCCACAGGCTGCAGGATTGTAGTTTTTCTTGCTTCTGTTGTCTGCCCTCTGGTGGTTGAGGCTATCTAAGAGGCTTGATGGGAGGCTCTGGAGGTGGGTAGAGCTGACTGTTGCTGTGGTGGTCAGAGCTCAGTAAAACTTTAATCCACTTGACTGTTGATGGGTGGGGCTGGGTTCCCTCCCTGTTGGTTGTTTTGCCTGAGGCAACCCAACACTGGAGCCTACCTGGGCTCTTTGGTGGGGTTAATGGCAGACTCTGGGAGGGCTCATGCCAAGGAGCACTTCCCAGAACCTCTGCTGTCAGTGTCCTTGTCCCCACGGTGAAACAGAGCCACCCCCCGCCTCTGCAGGAGACCCTCCAACACCAGCAGGTAGGTCTGGTTCAGTCTCCCCCAGGGTCACTGCTCCTTCCCCTGGGTCCCGATGCGCACACTACTTTGTGTGTGCCCTCCAAGAGTGGGGTCTCTTTTTCCCCCAGTCCTGTCGAAGTCCTGCAATCAATTCCCACTAGGCTTCAAAGTCTGATTCTCTAGGAATTCCTCCTCCCGTTGCCGGAACCCCAGGTTGGGAAGCCTGACGTGGGGCTCAGAACCTTCACTCCAGTGGGTGGACTTCTGTGGTATAAGTGTTCGCCAGTCTGTGAGTCACCCACCCAGCAGTTATGGGATTAGATTTTACTCTGATTGTGCCCCTCCTACCATCTCACTGTGGCTTCTCCTCTGTCCTTGGACGTGGGGTATCCTCCTTGGTGAAGTCCAGGGTCCTCCTGTCAATGATTGTCCAGCAGCCAGTTGTGATTCTGGTGCTCTTGCAAGAGGGAGTGCTGTAGTCACTCGAATGGAACAGTAGCCTCCTATTAAGCCTTTTATTTGAGATGACTGCAGATTCACATGCAGTCATCAGAAATAATAGAAATCCTGTGTACTGCCTAACTTGCAACTTTGACTCAGTTTCTTCCAATGGTAACATCTTGAAAAGCTAAAGTACAATATCTAGAATATTGACATTGAAAAAATCAAGATACAGAAAAATTCCATCACCACATCCCTGTCCCACTTCACCCCTCCTCCATCCCTGACCTCTGGCAACCTCTACTCTGTTTTCTATTTCTATAATTTTGTCATTTCAAGAATATTACAAAGGTGGACTCATACAGTGTATAATATTTTGGTATTGTCTTTTTCCATTCAGCATAATGCCCTGGAGATTCATCCACTAGATTGTATATCTGTACCTTGTTCCTTTTCATTGCTGAGTAGTATTCCCTGGTATGAATATATCATGGTTTGTTTAATCATTCACCCACTGAAGTACATCTGGGTTGTTTCCAATTTTAAGTTAATATGAATAAATCTTCCATGAATAGCCATATACTGTTTTTACATGACCCTTAATTTTAATTTCCCTTGCAATAAATGTCCAATTGCAGGCTTGTATTGTAGCTGCATGTTTAGTTTTATAAGAAACTGCCTACCTGTTTTCCACAGTGACTCTACCATGGTATATTCTATGAACAGTGTAGAATGGATCTAGTATAATCTGCCTCCTCTCCAGTATTTGGTATTGTTACTGTTATTTAGTTTGGCTATTCTGACAGGTGTGGAGTGATATCTCACTGTGGTTTTAATTTGCATTTCCTCAATGGCTAATGACGTTGAATATTATTTTGCAATAGTCTTTTGCAGATGGTATAATTTAATAGCTGGAAAGAATTGGACAAATCCATTTCAGTGATTGAGCCCAAAATTAATGTATTTGGATGAGAGTCAGGTCCCAGTGAGTGAGAGAGAGAGAGAGAGGCACTTTGCTCTGAACTCAGGTCTCCTAAATCCCAGCCCAGTGATGTTTACACCAGATCCTATCTCTAGGACACATCAGGGATGATTTGCTTGCTCTGATTGGGTGGTAAGGCTGATTAAGAATGTATATAAGTAAAAAAAAAAAGAATGTATACAAGTAATCCAGCAATTGCAACTGTGTAGTATTTAGCACATATCTGCCATCTACTACGAACTCAATAAATAAGTGAATTTATGTCTATATCTATGTCTATATCTCACCTTATTGTTGGAGCTAACATTTTTCCTTTCTTTAAAGTAGGCATGGTATTTCCTGCCTTACACTTTCAGAGCAGGAAATAAAGAAAATAGGATTTAAAAAACAAAACAAAACAAAAACATTTCAAATATTGTCAAAAATAGAGAAAGAAAAAGAACAAACATGTCTGTTCAATCTATCCTGTAGGTCTCATTGTGGGTTACTAGGGTTAGTAATGGAGAGAGGGGGGGATCTTGTGGACCCAGGAGTTCATCCTTCTGATTTGCAGATGAGGACACAGGAGCTCACAGAAATGAAGTCCCCTCTCAGGCGCTGCTCAGGAGGGGCTCAGAGGAGCTGGGACTGTAGGTGTTTCCCAGCAGGGAGCCCAGTGCCCCTGACTGAGCCCCTGCCATGTTCTCATATAGGACAGGGACACTGGAGACTCAGGGCTCTGTTTACCATTAAGGCCTTTTGGGGGTGGGAGGGGAGGTGAAGAGAGCTGGGAAATTGTAGTCACTCCCGGGGGTCAAAATTTGCCCTTGTAGCTTGACTCCTTCTAGCCCAAGGAATGTCATCACTTGTTCAGCTTTGCTGAGAGAACAACTCTTTTCATTTGGATATAAAAATGCTCAGCTCTCTGATGACCGCATCTAAAGCCAGTTGCCACCCAGGCCCCAGGCTGTGCCAATCCAGATGGCAGATGGAGTAAAAGGAATTCAAAAATGTGCTTAAGACAGAAAGAAAGGGGTAAACAAGGCATGTATGTAATTCAGAAAGAAGGTGCTTCGAAGTTAGGAGGTGATCACCACAGGGAAAGAAGCAAGCTTTCCCCCTGGGAGGGGGTTTCCAGCCTCTGAAGCTTTGTGAAATACGTCACAGAAGCAGCAACAACCCAAGGAAATGAGGGATGGCCAGAGGCCGAGGGAAATGTCCTTGTTTGGGGATCTCTGAAAGATGTGGCTTTGAGCATCTGTATCTGACTATGAGCCAGTGCGGACTTTCTCTGGGTGCTGCTGGAGGAGATGGTATGAGTCCTGGAGAATCACCTGCCATCACTATCTTCCTGGAGAAAGCAGCACCGCAAAGCTCTTATCCCACATAATTCATTCCTTGATAACAATTGTGTTTGTCCCTTCATGTCCTGAAGCAGAAGTAGCAGATGTAATAGCTGTTGAAAAAAAATTAACTGGTACGATGACTGATTTATAGCTTCGTCATAATATAAATTATAACAGGAGATGGAGTGAAAGGCTTTTTGGAAGCACTGCTTTTCTGCAGAAGTGCAAAGCCCTTGCTTCTTTTCTAGTTATTGTTAATTTACTAAAAATAAGGTCTGTGAAATATGTAAACATCACTCTCCCCCCCATATGGAAACCGTGAGTTATTCAGATAGTGGCTCTAGGTAGGCAGGAAAGAGTTGGATGTTGGCCTAAGGCCTTACGTTCCTGTCCCTGACAGGCTCTGAGCTTGTCAAAACTGCGCTTCAATCACCTGGCTAATAGTACAGTGTATTTCAGTGACTGAACCGGTCACATGATTAGAAGCATTCTCCTCCAGCTGGAAATAAGTCTGCTGGTACATTCTTCTAAATGAAAGAAACCAGACTAGTTATGCCAGGTTATATAATTTAATGGAGAAACTGTAGAAGGAGCCCTTGAAAAAGTGTGATGGTGCATTCATTTTTGGTACAATATTAAGCACTCGAGCAGAAAGTTTCTCTTTTAACTCCCAGCCAAGGCTCATCACTGTTGTGTAAATGAACTCAGTGCAGCCAAAAGCCCCAGCTGGTTGACAGGACGGAGACAGTGGAGACCTGAATGCGTGGGGTCTATTTGCACTTGTTCGTCACATCTTGGGCAAACCAGCGCTGACGTCCAATGCGGGAGGCGAACATTTCTGCTCTCATCATTGTTATAAGCCCAGTTTTTTTAAAACCTGGTCTTTATTTGCTCTTTAAACAACAACAACAAAAATCTGATGGTAGATCCCTCTGACCTCATTGAATCCAAAACGGCATCTCCCTCCCTTGTTCTCTCTCCCTGGCTGCTCCTTTATTTTTCCTCTTCTCTTTTTCTCTTTCATCTGGCTTCTCCACCCAAAAAGCCAAGGGAAGTGAGGTAACAATAACTTTGTTGCATTTCACCTGGCCCACCCAGAGAAAAGCTATTTCTAGGCAAGTGCGGAAAACCCAAACCTTGTGGAACTCACCCGGCCCTCTAATCTAACATCCTCTGTGTGCTGCAGAGTCTAATGTTTAATTTGAAAAACAATCCAAAAATAGCATGAAAGGAAACGTGGAATTTGCATAGCTATATATATGTTTAAGATAGTCTTTTTCAAAAACACTGTGTTTGAGAGCTGGCCCTCAAACTTGAAGTTGTCTGAATTTCATAGACTCTTCTGAGATAAGGAGTGTAATTTTCACTTGAGTGATGGTTGATTTTCTGCACAGTCCTCTTCATCCTCTTCATACTAGGGAGACTGATCTCAAACCCTGTCCTGCTGGAAAGCTAAAAGCTGACATTCAGAACTGTGTGCTGACTAATGCTAAGTAACAATGACAATGAAGACAGGGCGATTTCTAATGTTGGATTGTCATATTTTAAGAGTCTTATTAAAATCTCCTTGTTTTTCTTTCCTTTTATTTCTGCCTTTCTCTCTCTCTCTCTCTTTCTCTTTGCTATTTTCTTGACCTTTTTCTTTTCCCTGTTTTTGAAAAAAATTTTTCTGCATCTTTATTTTCAAAGTGTAAATTTCACCAACACCTCATTTTTGTAGGCAAAGCCTTGGTTTGGTTTAATCCAGCTACCTGCAGATGGACTTTTTTCACTGTCAAGCCCTCTGGAGGCTGACTTCTATTTCCAAAACTCTAAGTTTAATAGCTGGAGAAGAATAACAAAAATCTGCCTTTTCAGGTTTCCTAGAGATTCAGTCATAATCAAGGTGCCTTTTAAAACAATCTTACTGACAGGTGCTAGAAATCCAGGTGTGAAGCATAAGCTCCTCACTTAGAAAGGGTTGCTCTGCAGGTCAAGGTGCAGGGCAGAGAGGGTGCAGAACTCATGCGGTGAAAACATTTAAGGGAGAGTAATAACCAATGTGTAGATCTTTACAAAAGGGGTTCTTATCTTGGGATCCATCAGCAGATCCATGGGTAGCAGTTAGAGTGTCCGTGAACTTAGGAAAAAAATTACTTCTTTCTGTTTCCTACGCTTTAGTGAAAATATAACTTTTCCATCAATTATAAATATGGACAGATCCCCATGGTAAAATAACATCAGCCTGCTGTCACACATCACATTACAGCTAGTTGTCACAGGTATCTCAAACTGTTCTTTTTTTTTTTTTTAATTTTATTTATTTATTTATGGCTGTGTTGGGTCTTCGTTTCTGTGCGAGGGCTTTCTCTAATTGCGGCAAGTGGGGGCCACTCTTCATCGTGGTGCACGGGCCTCTCACTATCGCGGCCTCTCTTGTTGAGGAGCACAGGCTCCAGATGCGCAGGCTCAGTAATTGTGGTTCACGGGCCTAGTTGCTCCGCGGCATGTGGAATCTTCCCAGACCAGGGCTCGAACCCGTGTCCCCTGCATTGGCAGGCAGATGCCCAACCACTGCGCCACCAGGGAAGCCCCTTCAGTATCTTGTAATAACCTATAATGGAAAAGAATCTGAAAAAGAATATATATATTTGTATATATATATATATATATATATACATATATATGTATTATATAATAATGTATATAATATATATATATAAATGAATCACTTTGTTGTACACCTGAAACTAATACAACATCATGAATCAACTATACTTCAACAAAAAAAGAGTGAGAAAACCCACTGAAAGTGTTATAGCACAAAGGGTTTCTTATCGTTTCTTCCCTTTTTTGCACATATTTTTCCTGGTGCTAATCCCCAAACTCCCCTTTTTTGAGCAGTTTTAGATACATTCTAGAAGATACCCATCCCCTTTGATGTTACTTTGCATAAGCATTTGTAGGTAAAGCAGCTTTTACAGAGCTCTCACTCACTCACAAGTTGTCCTGCCTGACTCTTTACTAATATTGCAACAGTGACAAAAGGCCAGCTTGCTACAACAGTTAGTATTATCTGCAGGTGTGAGATTGGTTTATTTGCAAGACCTACCTCAGCAGGGGCCAGGGATGTAAGTTGATAGCCATTGTGTGTGTTAAATTAACTCAGGGGGTTACTGATTGACATAAAGTGAGTTTAATGAGACTTAAAGTTTCCCCAGAGTTTCTGTTAAAAAATTTTCATCAGAATAAAATTGAGAAGAGGAGGTCTTGTCAGGAAAAGCTATTTTTTTTTTGCTTCTATTATACCTTCTGATTCTGGAAAGTGGTGGAAAGGAGAGGAAGGAAGGAAGAACGTGGGCAGCAAAGGTGGGCAGTGAAGTTTATGGGGGCCAAGGGACAGGAACAAACTTTGCAGTCACAGAATAGGTTCAAATCCCAGCTCTGCAACTTTCCTGGCTGTGTGATCTTGGGCTTGTTGCTTAACTTCTCTGAGCTTCAGTTCTCCATCTATAAAATAGACAAAATTATAGCCCCAGCTTACAGGGTTATTGTGAGAATTCGATGACATAGAATGTGCAAGATGTTTGGCGCCGTGCCTGGCATCATGTAATGAGAACTTAATAGCGGATAGCTCCCGCAGGGGTGGTGCTGAGATGGGGTGAGTATGTCAGCAGGAAGGAGAGACAAGTGTATGAGCAGCTGCTATCTTGGCCCACCTGCTGGGTTTGTCTGTAATCAACCAGTCAGTCCTGTTCCACTGGGCAGGGGTGTTCTCTACGCTGGACTGCCAGCAGCCTGGCCTCCTTCCTTTGCTATTAATAATCTTGGTTGCCTTATTGAATGACTGGCTTGTCTCAGTTTTTCTAACTTAAAAATCAGGGTCTTAATGCTAGTTAATATCCACCTATCTCACAAGCTGGATGAACTAGTATACATGTGAAGTCATTGTATTTTTCAAAGTCAAGATAGTGACTCCACTACTCCCATAATGAGGGTGTGAGCAGTGAGGTAAATGTATATATAGATGCCTATCTGTACCTGATTTTTTTTCTATGTAGACTACCTAGTTAATGTTTTAAATGGGATAATCATTTAACTGATAAATAAGTCATGTGAAAGTCTTTGTAAACAGCAAGAATTATTTAAGCCAGCACTTTATAATTGTTATTAGTGTTGTTCAAAATAAAACTAATTTGGTCATTGGGAATCCTTTGGCCCTCTGTCAGGGAAGAACTTAAGTCTGCCAAAGGGCATGAGATCTCTAAGTTCTCATCCTGGATGATAACTAAGGAACCAGGGATGTTCCTGAATGATTTAGAATCTCGTCTTCCTCTTCTGTGGGATAAGAATATCCTGGCCTTGACCTATGATCAGCATTCTTAATAACCATTCTTGGAATATGGTGTTAAAAAGTGGTTGATGGAGGCTATAGCAGATAAAATTTTGAGTAGTCCTGCAAATACTCCTTGCTTCTTCCAATACCCAGTGATATAAACCTCATTCTTTAAAAAAAACCCAAAAAAAACCCACCTCTCTTAAATCTATTTATGTCTTAGTTAGGACTTTTTAAGAAGTTCAGAGAGTGGTTAGAAACACTCTTAATGGTCTCTCACCTCCTGCACTGGTGCGTTTGGACCTGGAAAAACTTGGAAATGAAGGCTGCCTTGTCTCTAAACCTGTGTGCTTATTTAAGCCAATAAATATTTTACACGTTATCATTTAGAGCCTAGATTATGCTGTTATTTATTTATTAAAAGAGTTCATCAACAAAAAGCGTAGCTCATATACTCTGGGACTGAATCATTCATCTGGTTTGATTGTGGGGAGAGAAACGTCATAGGGAGATTCGATTTGCCATATTACTGTGTGCAAAACTGGCTAAGGTACTGGAAGGAAAACAAAGGGAATTAATATATGATTCTGTCTTTAGGTAGAAAATGATCAACTGTTGTCTAAAAGGCTGTCAGTACCTCCTCCAACCAGTGAGAAGAAACCAACTGGCTACTGATGCTGTGATCTTCATTTGCCTGCATCCATGCTGGCCTCTGGAGCAGCAGTGGGGCATAGGTATCCAGGCCCGTGGGATGATTCACCCAGTACTAATTTCATGATGGTTATTATTAATAGTACTAGGCTAGTTTGCATTGATGATTCTTGATTCAAAGTGATATTGTGCCTGTTTTAAAAATAGAGTGATAACTTATTGGCAGAGTAACTCTTGAGAAGTCACGAAGGCAGAGCTCTTTACAAAATTGGTGGCCAATATCCAGACTTGGTTTGAAAACCATGCTTTGAGGGAGGCTCATTTCTTGTGCTTGGCCAGAACAGCTCAGAGATGCTGAATTATAATTTGCTGCTTTTCAATCCAAGATTTGGCTATACATTTAGATTAGTTTATGCAAAATTGGCAGAGGTTGAATTCTAGCTTTTTTTAGTGTCTTAAGTCTGATCATTTCCCTCTGGTTAGTGTGGAGAGAACTAAAGCCTTCTGTTCTGACCAAACAACCACAACCTAAATAGGCCAAGACACTAGGAAAATACCAGGGCAAGTGAAATGAGGAGTGCCATTTAGAGCAGCCAAGCTGAGGCATGGAGCTCAAACCGATGGTGGGGCAGCCTGAGCAATGTCTCCAGAGGCCTGACACACTTTGCACATAAGCTCTAAAGTAGGGATGGTTTACATAAAGTGAGGAAAAATTCAAGTACTAAATAGTTCTGTTTCTTATGATCTACTGTTATTTTTGCTTCTGTGTACCACTTTAGGAACTGTGTTATTTTTCCCTGGGGACCCATTCCTCCCTCCCTTTCAGTCCCTGAAGTTTGGATGGGACTGACTCACTTTCCACCTCCACCAGCCCATACCTGGGCTGGGATGGTTACATAACCCATACCTGACCCATTAGACCAATAATCAGATTGATCATGATCTACCATCCAATTAGGGAGATTTAGACCTAGGTGTTTTGCTAGAGATTTTAGAAAAGAGGTCCTGTCCTTCTTCTAGATATGTAGATATCTAGAAGTAGAAATACCGGTACCAATGTGGATATACTGGTAGAAGGAAAACCTAGCACTCCTGGAGACCATCTTTGTTACCACATGGAGGGAGCTTGTCTGAGAATGGAGCCAAACCAGAGGAAAGCAGAGTTGAGAGACAGTAAAGGTATACCATTTGAATATCATTACCTGAGGATCTAAGTCAAGCTTTACCTAAAGTGGCAGGTGTAATTAACTGATTTATTTTTACACAGGACAATTTGAATTAGGTTTCTGTTATTTGCAATGGAAAGTGCTCTGATTAGTATACTGTCTTGTAGATCCTGTGTATCAGTCAGCTATTGCCACAATAATGCTGCATAACAAAATACCTAAAAAACTAAGAGACATCCAACAATAGTCATTTCTTTTTCTTTTTTTTTTTTTAGTCATTTCTTTCTTATATATTTGTTAGTTAGCTGGGATTGGGTTAGTCTAAACTGGGTTGGATTGGGCTTTGTTCCAAGCTTCAGGTTGGATCAAGTCTACCCCATGAATCTCTCATTCTCTTTGGATAGGTGGCTATTTAGGGTATATTGCTCTTCTCATGGTGACTGACAGAAATGCCAGATAGCAGTCCCAACTACAGAAGCACAGTTTGAGCCTCTGGTTATGTCCTGTTCACTAACATTGCACTGGCCAAAACAAGTAATTTGATCAAATCCAATGTCAAAGTGGGGAAAGGCAATTCCATTGGAGATGCAAAGGAGAGAGTGAATATTTAGTGAACAATAATCTAATCTACTACAGTCTGAATTTATACCAAAGGCAGTAAGGACTGCCTATTATCAAATCATGTGATTTTAAAACTACAAGGCTATAAATATAGTGATAAATGAACGATGTACAATATTTTAAATAAGTTAATGTAACAAATGGTGATTGGTTTTTTTTAGCACTGAGCACTGTGTATTCCTGAAAGATTCAATCTTCTGATTTGTTTCTAATATAGATGATGTTGAAATTAGTTTTGAAATGAGTAGAACATCATACAGGTGCCTCTTTCTGACCAAGGTATTATTTCAGTCATATATGATACATGTAGCTATCGAATGACTTAGGAATTTAATAAGAATTTAGTTTAATTTTGAAACTTTACATCACACAGTGTGCAAATATTGTGAACGCCAAGAGTCTACAATTAAAGGACAATATCTGAATGCATAATAATAATGGCTGTCATTCTTTTAAGTATCTCCTAGTTTCAAGTACTTTGCTAAATGAGGCTCACTGATGTTAAGTAATGTGGCCAAATTCTGATAAGGGCCAGAGAAAAGACATCTACCTGGGTCTCTGTTGCATTAGGACTCGAGCCTTTATTTTACTACATTATAGGAAGTCTAGGTTAGACAATGGAGATGAGTTGGTGGCAATTCTAGAAAATGCCACTGCACTGACAAATGAAACCATTGCTCCACTCCTGCTTCGAGGCAGGAGGTCGGATTAGGCAAAGAGAGGTTTGGTTAGAGAAGATGACTGAGGGCAGCAGCTTGGTATGATGGTGAAGAGCATAAGATCTTAGGAGGCTCACCTGGGGTAGTTTTCTGCCTTGTACCAGGCAGAAGACAGTTGTCCTGACCTACAAATTCATTGTGGGGAGTTAATGTCATACTGCATGAAAAGATCTTTATATAACCTGCAGCCGAGGGAGCACAGTTGTAAAATCCAGTCAAAAAACAAAAACAGACTAGCTCTCCATCCTGGTGATTCTATAACTTTCTTGGGTAAAACAGAGTTTGAACCAGGTAATCTCTTGAAGTCACTTTTGATCCTTGTGGTGGTATTTAGATTTGGGGACTTTTCTAACCACCTGAAAAAAATTTAAAAGGTGGCAACGTCCTTGGTTTTGTGTGAGTAACAACAGTTGGTATCCAGGCTGCCTAAATGATCACATTTGGGCAGAAGAAGTTCCTGAGAAAGCAGAAACTTTGTCAAATTCCACTTCACTATCTTGATGCAAAGTTTTATAGTTAAAATCTTTGGATGGAAAATAGGATTTTTTTTAATCTTTACTCTGAGTCGAGACGACATTGGACTGAGGGTGGAGTGTGAAGTAGTTGGAGTCGGTAATAGAGTCTCCTTCCGCTCATGAAAATGAAGAGGAAAAACTATCTCCTCAGAATTCGTCATGTCTGTTCTACTATATAACAGTTTGTGGGTGATAAAGTGGATGATGGCCGTGATAACATCTAGAATGCAGTTAATACAGGACTATGATTCTGTTTATAAGGCACTTTTCAAACTAGGTAAGCCCAACTTGAAAATAATTGCATAGGAGGGGTGGTTCCAGACACGTGGAGGCACGATTCTCCATTCTCATTTGAGTGTGGAGACAACTAGGTCTAGGGCATGTGCCCACTTCTCTCGGGCTGTGAAGGGGGAGGAAATCTTGATGTATTTTTGTAAGTCTTCTTCTCCTCTTTTATTTTTAGGGTGGGAGGGTGGCTTCCCTGCTGGATAAAGATCTGAGCAAACATACAGGATTGGGAAAGGCCCAGAAAACGGAGTCAGGCACCTCCCTCTGGCAAAATCCTGAATGAATAGATGGGGGCCTGAGTGGCAGCAAGCAGGTGACCTGTCAGAACACGAAATGAGAGGACTTCCAAAGTCCTGGCCTTGCCCAGAGAATATCTTGCCTCCCATTTCTAAACGTAGTTCTGAGGACCCAGAAGGGGAGCGGTGCATTACTCCCGAGAGATCTGCTTACAAAGGGAGCAAGGAGGTTCAGCCCTCAACTATTTTGAGTTTCATAGGCACCGCGACATGACCGCACCATGCTATTATTTTTGTGACTCCAGGAACTCATTTGACCTAGCTTTCTCTCAGGTTTTTTTTTTCATTTGAAGAAATATAGGTGATGGGTTAAATCAGTAGCTTTAAAATTGTGAGCCTCAGAGCTCTGGCAGTCCTTAGAAACCTCAGAAGATCTCAACAGCCCCCTCCGATTTGGCAGACAAGTAGGGAAAGTGAGAAGGACTCCACTCCCTACACCGCCCCCTTCACTTAGAATTCTTTCTCATTTGGGGTTTTGTGGATGACTATGAACAACTGCTGTCCTTAACCATTTGGAAGCCACTGTACTAACTGGTCCTGAAACTCCACTCTAGCTCTGAGGTCCTTCGTGACCCTGAGCATCGGAGTCAGGTTCAGAGTTTATTCGTTCTCAGGAGAATGTTCTCAGGAGTTCTCATACTCCAGTGTTATGAGTATCACAAGTGGCCCTGGGATAAAAGAAACAAAAAGATAAGATACCTGCCCTCAAGGACTTTACTGTCTAATGAAGAGAAACACAGGCGAATCCATCATTGATTAAATGGAGTCTTAAGCCAAGAAGAGAGAGAACAGAGAGTGGATTGCTCAAGTCTAGCTGAGAGGGCCAAAGGAAGCTTCAAAGAGAAGAAGGCCTGAGCTGGACTTGACAGGTAGAGAGGCATTGTACAGGAAGATGTGTATGATCTGACAGTGTAATTCATATCTGTCCATTCTCTCCTCGAAATATTATGAGTGATTCCCAATGTACCTAGAATGCAAGCCAAACCCTTTCGTAGGGCTACCAGGCCATTACGATGTGCCCCCTGACTTCCTCAGACTCTGCTCCTGGTCTCCTCCAGGCTCATCATCCTCTCATCTCCACTCTTCAACACTCCATGCTCATTCCCACCAGTGGCTTTCACCTTTGCTGTTCCCTCTGGCTGAAATGCTTTTCCCTCAGAGTCTTCAGTAATGATTCCTCCTCATACTCTGGTGTCAGAATAAATGCAGCAGCCCCTTGTCAACATTTCCAGTTTTCCTTCTGTGATTCTTTCTGGGATTGATCATAATTTACTAGCCCCTTGAGGTTAGAGAATGCTGGATGATGTGCTTTGGTGAATGCAGTGGAAGTGGAAGTAACACTTGCAACTTCCAGGCAGAATCATTTTCTTTCCAGTTTGAAGCTTTACAATGTTTTATTCTTCTGTGATTGGGACACTGAGAGACTCTCCTAGACCCATGGGAGACTCTGCCTAAGTGAGAAATTCTAAGTGTTTATTGATTTTAGCCATTGACATTTTAGGGATTGCTATCCTGACTGATATAGATCCTTCCTAACTGCCACCCTTAAAGTTGCCCCTCCCCCTTGACTACAAATTACTTTCTATCTATATTTACTTTTTTCATTGCACTTATCTGAAATTGTGCTGCTTGCACATTTATTTGTTATTGATCTCTCTCCATGAAAATATAAAATTCATGAGAAGAGTGTCTTACGTGTCTTGTTCTATATCCTCAGTCATTGGACAAGTCCCTGGTACAAAGTCCCTCAAGAACAAATGAACACAAAGTGTATCTGTGACACAAGGGGATGGTGTGATTAACCTCCAGAGAAAGGAAACATATTTAGAAAGGCATGTATGAGAAAGCTTAAATCAATGGACCCTCTCCCCAAATTAAGAAAACATGTATAAGGAATATAGTTATTTATATGGTCTTTGTCAATCTCAATTTTCTAAATCTTAGACTCCAAAACATTAACAATTATGAAAGAATATGAGATTTAACCTAAAATCTTATTATTTATTGGTAAAGAAGTTAGATGTAAATTTTCTGCTGGGTTACAATGCAGAATTCCAGTAGAGTGAACACCAGAACTTTTTATTGTTTGTTTTGAAAGTAAGCTTTATTTAAGTTTACTATTCTAAGTAGTGCAGCAGAAAAACTATGATGGTAACAGGTATTATACGATTTTTCTTTAAGATCTGAGAATTGAAAACTAAATCTTGTTTTTTTTTCAGAGAACTGAAACCTAAATCTTAGTTTGTTTCACTTGCGTTGGCATTATCTCCAATATATTCCTTGAAAAATGAATTACGTATAAGAGCACATAAATAGGAGAGCTGAGAAGTTCAGCTGGGTAAAATATAGGTTATAAAAATTTCAAAACTCATTGAGTAACCTATAGATGTAGGAGAAATTTTATTTTAAAAGTGTTAAATTGTCTGTATGACAAGAAAATTACTTTGAAATGAAGTATTTTGCTCAGATGGTATTGAATTACTAACTTTTCTGAAACTATAAGGACATTTTGAAGCCTACGAAGTCTGTTAAGATGATTAGAACTTCTAATGCAGCACAAAATTGTTTCTAGCTGATTTCTCAACAGTAAGTTTTGGATGAAGATCTTAAAGATGACTCTTCCCTCTTAGGAAGATGTACTGGAGCTGTTAACTTTGGATTTATCTGACCTTACAAGCTGAGTTCCCTTTAGATCATTGTCTTCCATTGGGGGCCTTACAACATAAGGGACAACCCATTTTCACTTGTATTAAGAAATTTTGAGATGATTAAAACCCTGTGGAGTCAATGAAATTAAATAATTTGCACCATTGCCCAGGGAAAGCTCAATATTATCGAGATGATTGTCTTAAGAGGAAGTCTTAAACCCAGGGTCAAGAAGGATGTCATTGTACTTTTCATAACTGCAAGCACTCCCAAGGGAGCTCCTTTGTTCCAGTACAAACTTGGGCATCTTTGGCATGTCTTTCTCTCATATCATCATTCTCATTTGTCAACAAAAAGCTGTATAACATGACACTGGTGTCAGTTTCTGTTGATAGTCAGACCTGCTGATGTTTTAACCCATAACAGAGGTAAACTGTGGAAACTATCTCCTCTTTGCTTATCTGAGCCTCCTTCTGCACTAGTGAAATTTCCAGTCTTTTTTTCCATCAAACATGTAAACCATTGCTGAAAAGAGTGAAATTAACTTCAGGCACTTTAAAATATCCAAGGGCATAGGGAAGGTCCATGTGCATATTGCATAGGAATGGATTCAGGGCTTGGCTCAAAGACAGTGGTCAAACTTATTATTTTCTTTTATGGGATTCTTTATGTGAAGGTGTTGTTTTTCTTTAAGATGATCTTTTCCGCAAATGGTAGAGAAGAGAAATCCTGCCCAAGGGAACTTAGATTCTGAGAGCTTCACAAGAGAGTGTGTAGCCATGCACGTGAGTAATTACACAGGCTTTGCAGAGCGTAGGCAGATCATTTCATGAGAATATTGCCTTGTTTGTGAAGGCAGGTATGGATATTCTCTGTGGTAACTTGGCAACTAAAGAGATAAAGAGGGGGTAAAACATGAGCTAGTTATGGCGGCTGAGGGTGTTGTATTCTTAGACACATTCGGAAGTTTTCCCAGGGTTTTTCACCTTCGTTGGTGGTGCCCCAAAGCCACTGCTGAAGTGATAGGCCTATGTGCACATGTTCTTATCAAATGACCTTGCTCCAGTGGCTAACATTCATTGGACCAAAAAGGACCTATGATCCAAGCTGAGCCAATCATATTTTCCTCAAATCTGAACTAAGATACACAGAAACTAAAAGCAGTGAATATCAGATGCTGTCATGTGCTATCCAAAGCCCTGGGACATAACCATGGCAGAGCACTATGGCTACCTGTCCCAAAGTTTGAAGGTTTTTCTGGTAGCCAAAGGCAGCTTTGTCCATGGTCACAGCAGGCCAGAAGCATCAGACAATTGATGCCCTGAGGAAGTGCTCTTGCCCAATGACTTATAGGAGTTGATGTATAAACATCTCAGCATTTTTGCCCTTTGGCTGGAGCAGCTCTGATGTGCATGTTTTACACTGATTTCCAGAGTTTCCCAGCAAGACTAAGTTCTAGTCACCCACAATAGTGACTGGCTTGATACACATGCCATTGGTTGTCTTCTCTTTCCCGTCTCACTTCCCCAAATCCTCATCAATATTTTTGGGGATCACCTCTCAAATAAAATACTGTTTCAGAGTCCACCTCTGAGGAAACCTAAATTAAGAAAGAAGCAATAAGTTCAAGTAGGTTGAGCTCAGTGTTGGGTTATAGCAACCCCAAGTCACATATGTTCAAGTTGAAGTTCTGGGGGAAATAAAATTTAAAAAAAATTCCCAAACTAATTTGCATAGCCGAGAGATGAGTAGAGGTTGAGATGACAGACCATACAATAAAAAGGAGAGAGGCTGCCAGTCAGCCAGCAGACTGCCTGATAACCTCCTAACATTTGAGTTCTGTGAGGTTCTAAATACCTTCTTTTCTTGAGATAGCTTGAGGCATATCTGTTTCTTGCTGTCTAAAGATCTCTGAGTGGGACAAAAGTCAACAATCAACTATGGGGGAAGATGCTGAGTCAAGAAAATGTGTTTGTGAGGAAATGCTGGTATGCCGTCCATGTACTGAATGCAAGTAGTATACAAAACACTAGTGCTGAGAGCTTAATGGGGAAGGACCCAGATCTGAAGGAACTGGTACAGGAGGTGAGAAAATTAAGCTGTGATAGGAAAAATAATGATTTATTATCAACTTGGAATATAATAGTGGAGAAAAAAAAGCTAACCATGCTTTAAAAAGAGGCATTAGTTAGTATTCTTAGAGCCTATGTCGAAAGTGGACTAGAGATGCAATTGAGAACCCTGGTGTCCCCTGGAGTCTCATGTTGGGGTCTTTTAATCCCTGCTTTTCAGTTTCTACAAAGGGTGGGATTGTGCAGGGTTCTGAGTTTTGTATTTTTTTTATTTTTGCTTTTTAAACAGATGCTCACACTCTCAGCCTAATGAGAGGGGGACATTAAGAAGACAGAGTTAGAGGACAGGCTTGAGAAGGACCTTGTTCAGCCATTGTGAGGCCAGAACAATTCTAGTGCTAAATGGAAGTTATCAATTCAGTGAGTATCAAGGATGATTGGGAAGAAATGATTGGAGCCTCTGGGTGATCAGCAATAGGGGGAAAATTAGGGGCAAGCCTGTCACCACAAGGGGGTTCCCCTGAAGATAAACAATACTTGAATTAAATAAGTAAAAATTGAAGGGCATCTGGGGAAAGAAAAGGAAAAGTGCAAGAATGTGAGAATGGCAGAGAAAAATCAAATATGGAGAACATCCTTGGTTAAGTTCTTTAATAGAACTTTCCAAAAACCGGTTGGTCATGACAGATTTTTCCCTTTGTCAATTCTTCCTTTGCCTTTGCCCATCCCATGCCTCCTCCCCAACATGTCCATTTAGAATTTTAAATTTTTTCAAAAATTTTCCAAAGACAGCATTTTATAGAATTTTTCCTTTAGAATACACAAATAGATTTAAAAACCCTTCAAAGGGAACTAAATTAAGGGGTCCTGATGAGTAGTCCTATTGGTCTGTTTCCAGAGGAGAGTAAGAGGAAAAGAAGAGAGAGTGGCAAAGGCTACTTTTGGTATCTGATGCCAGTTAGCCCAATGCCATAGACAATCTTACAATGTCATAAGAAGAAGAGGAGGGAACAATACTTTCCTTTTTTTAGTTTCTGATTTTCATTTTGAAATGAGTATATATTCACAGGAAGTTGCAAGGAAATGTACAGGAGGGGTCCTGTGCCCTGTGCACCCTTTACTCAACCTCTCCCAATGTTAACATCTTATATAACTATAGTAAATATCAAAACCAGGAAATTGACATTTCACCAGTTGTACATGCATTCGTGGTGTGTGTGTGTGTGTGTGTGTGTGTGTGTGTGTGTAGTTCTATGCAGTTTTAACACATGTGTAGCTTCTTGTAATCACCACCAGAATCAAGATACACAGGTCTTTCTTCCTTGTGCTTCCCCTTTATAACCATCTCTGCCACCCCCATTCCAAACCCCTGGCAACCACTAATCTGTTCTTCATTTCTATAAGTTTTTTATTTCAAGAATGTTATATAAATGGAATCTTATAGTAACTAACCTTTATATGATTGACTGTTTTCTTTCAGTATAATTTCCTGAGGTGGATCCAAGTTGTTGGTTGTGTTAGCAGTATGTGTTTCTTTTTTTTGCTGAAGAATATTCCATAGTATGGGTGTATCACACTTTGTTTAACCAGTAACCCATTAAAAGATATCTATTTATTTTATGAATCAAGTTGCTATGAACTTTCATATACAAATTTCTGCAAGAACATAATTTTTCATTTCTCTGGGATAAACACAAGATTGCAATTGCTAGGGTGTATGGTAAGACCATTTTTAGTTTCTAATAGGTGTTTATTGATATCTCATTCTAGTTTTAATTTGCATTTATCTAATGGCTAATGATGTTGAATTTTCTTTTCATGTGCATATTTGTTATCTATATATCCTTTTATATAAAAAGTCTGTTCATGTCTCTTTCCCATTTTCTAATTGGATTATTTGGTTTTGAATATTTTACTTTAAAATGATTTTTTTATGACTTCACCATTGTTTGTGTCCATTTCCCCCCTTTATTCTAAGTTCAACCACTCTGTGAAATGAGTAAGAATGTCTGTCCTCATTTTAGAGATAGATTAAGCCCCAGTAAGTCTTCTTTATGTATCTAAAAACTGTGATGTAATGAGTTAAAAGGGAGCCCTGTTGTATATTGAATTCATTCAAACTCTAATGTTTGACTAAGCAGGGAATGTCTAGAATTAACTGGATGTACCAGATTGAAAAGTAAATGACTAAGAACAACAATAAAGCTGTGGAAAACTAGCAATGCCTTTTGGGGTATCTCTTGTAAAAAACTTATATTTGAAATGTGAAAAAATACATTCTGAGATACCTGCCATTTTACAAGGAAGTTTCATATATGGTGACCACTGCTATATTTTGATTGACTTCTACTAACTAATGTTAAGTTTTCTCTTTATCTTGACTATTTTTTGTTATTCCTTGATTTCTATCAGGATTACTGAGATTTCTTCATTTCTACAACTGACTTCTTCATTTATTTCCTCTTCCTTTAGTTTGGATGTTATACATTTTTTTTTTCATTTTGCTGTGGTTACCCTTGTATTTTGCACATGTTTTATTCATGTGATAAGTCTAGAGTCACCAATATCTCAATTGCCATCCAGAACAACACAAGGAACTAAGAACAATACTGATCAACTCACTCCCATCTTCCCTGTCTTTGTTGTTTAGTCTCTCCTTGAGTTCAAGTGCCTTTAAGTTAGAAAGTGTATAGTTATTGTTTTTTGCATTGTTGTATGTTTACCAATTTGTATCTTGCATCCTGCTTTTTATCTGAGTTCATTGCCCTTTTCTGTTTCTAGAGTTTCCATTTAGTGCTTCTTAAAGTATATGTCTCTTTTTTCAATATACTTATTTGCTGTTTCTACTTCTGGCTCTTTAAACATTTTAAACACACTTATTCTGTAGACTTTTAGATTGTTTTATAATTTTTCATTTTTAGGGTGCTAATTATCTTGTTTGTTAATTCCAGTGACTCTCCCAAATAATGCTTAATTTCCTCTTATGATTTATAATTTGTAACAGTGAACCCATCTTTCAGAGATACCATGAGTTGTAGATGTTTCCTTATGTCAGCCAGGGGCCCAGCAGCTTCATGGTTTAGGCCAGTACCCTGGACTGGATTCTACCAATTTGCCTGGGATATAAATTGAAATCTTACACTTGCACATGTCCTAGATTTGTGGTTTTAATATCACCTTGAGCCTTGATATCCACTAAGAGACTAAGATAGACAAAAAAATTTTATTACCATTTTTCTAGGCTAGCAGATGGAATTTTCTAGTATTCTGTTCATTTAAAAAGTGATACATGAATATCAACTTATCATGGTGTACTTAAGAAGGCAGATATGAAAATAAGCAGTAGACCATTTGATTAATATCTTGTATTTATATAACATTTATTTATGCTCCCTGAGTTCAGAGACAAAATCTTATTTTCTTTCTGTATAAATAATTATCACCAACTGAGGACCTATTTTGTTTCAGATATTATTCTGGGTACATTACATATATTGATGTTCACCTTTGTATCATATACTCAAAATGGTTGTACTTCTCCCCATTTAGTAGATTAAAAAATTGAAATTCAGAAGGACATATATCATGCCTATATGCGCTTACTTTGCTCACTTCTCACAGAAAATGTACTGAGCAATGGAAACAACATATCATAGCATTTTAAGTAAAATTTTGTCATACATTATATTACTTTGGTATTATCCAACTGAAGTTCTACATACAGAACAGGGATTTTGTAAGATGCTGTATAAGAATAAAAATGATTCCCTGTTCAAAAAAATGCGGAAAGGCTAAAACTACCGTTATTTGTTTGATTTTCTGAATTATTATGCATCTTTTGTAGATTTCTGATGTGCACATTAAGTGCAGAAACTCCAAATTTCCTAATTTTTAAAAATGTAACACTTATTTCCTGAATGTAGCACTTTAAAGAACTCATTATACTACGTTTTCCCCATTCTTTCTAGTCTCAAAACTACCCTGTTATACTGAAAGCACAAGCTGATATTTGGTAGACAAATTATAAAAATGAAGGTAAAAGATGCAAGATTAGACAATGATAGTCCTTGAATGAAAATCTAGGACTCCAGACAGCTAATGTAGTGCTAATTATGCTGTCGAATGCTTATCAATAGTATCTATGAATATATGACATAAAAATGTCAGCTTTTTAAAATGTTCCACTGAGTTTTCCTTATATATTACGAGGATTTAGGTTAGTTGTGGGGAATTACAGATTAAAGTTTGAAGAGATTGTGGTTGACTATATTTCCAAATTTGGCCACTATATTATGCTGCTTTATAATGTGGCTTTGAGCAGTGGGGTCTATGTTTCTTCCCCTTGAATCTATGAGCATTTGACTAAGGTGAAAGTGATGATCTGTGACTTCTAAGGCTTGATCATAAAGGTGATAGAACTTTTTCCTGGTTCCACTGGGATGCTTGCTCTTGGATTCCAGCTGCCATTGCAACAGCATGAGAAACCCTCACCAGGCACTTCCTACCGAGAACAGTCAACCCTCAGAACTGTGAGAGGATAACAAAATGATTTTTGTTGTTTTCTGCTACTAGGTTTGGGATAGTTTGTCACACATTAACGGGTAACTAATAAAAAAATCAAAATCATCAATGCAGATGGTTGCATAGATCAACTGAGAAGCTACTCTAATAAGATCCTCATACCACTTAGGACCTTGGGAAATAGGGAGCATATAAGTAGATTGTAGAATTAAATAAGAGACATTTTGAAACTTTCCCCCTGGATTCTAAAAATGGTACACATGTTTAGTGTAGAAGACATGAAAAATTCAGGAATGTACATGAAGAAATTTTTTTTTTAATTTAAACGTGGACAATATTATAGATATCAGTTTATATGGTGATTTCCTCACTTACTATTTCTCTGATCTTCAATAATCTCCTACAGTATCATGTGTAATGACTATTCATGGTTATGTAGGTCCTAAAATGACAATATCATGTTTAATACTCTTATAGATTTCTTCTTTCAACAAACATCTTTGAGCTCTTTCTATGGGGCAGGTGATAGTATGGATACAAGGTACAATTTAGTGGATATGGTCCTGGCCATCACGGAGGAATTGGGCAATAACCACTCAAACAAAAACAAAAATAAGCAACTACAATGGGCAAAATTATTGTGAAGTGACTGCACTGAATGTTGGGTTGTATAATTAATGGGGAAAGCATACGGTGACGTAAAGCTGAGTTTGATGGATGAGAAGGAAGAGCTATTTGAAGTTATGGGGCAAAGTGTTTGAGGAGGAGGCACTTGGAAATGTGAAGGTTCTAACGTGGCCCGTGAAGTGGATGAAGTTAGTGGGCAGGGTGGCTACTGTGGGGGAGGAGGAGTGGGCAGGGCCTCATAGCATAGTTCAGTTATGTTGGACATCCAACAATAGTCACTATTTTAACAATGCTGCAGGAAACATTATTATACATAAATTATGTATCTGTTTCCTGCATATTCCTATTTCTATAGCATAAGTTACTGGAAGTGAAACTGATGAGCCAAAGAGCTTGCCTTTTTTATGGCTTTGATGCATGTGGTCCTCCAGAACTTTTATCCAAATTTAACTTTAGCTTCCTTCCCTCCCTCTCTCCCTCTTTCCTTTTCTTCATTCCTTCCTTTCTATCTCTTTTTTCCTCTTCTTCTTCCTCTTCATCATCTTTATCTTTTAGTCTTCATTTAAAGAAATTTTAATAAGATTAACTTTACAGTTCATTTAAAAGGAGGAAAGGGGTTTGATTTTCAGTCACAGCAATATTGACATCTTTTAACTTTCCTTCTTTAAAATACCAGCCCTGTATTTAACATATATGAAACTTATCTACTGATGTCCTCGGCCCTTTCTCCTACCTTTCTTTGGTCTTTGTCTTCATTTTTGTTTCTCCTGGTTTATTTCCTGTTGACAATGAATTGTGGGTGCCTTTGAATAGAAATGTCTTGGGGACCTTGGGGGCTGTGGGTTCTCAATGCCACACACATGGACTTGGGTTGTGCTTTTTCAACTGATCCCTAGAGGTTACAGTTTTATAGGCCATGCACATATTTTTGGAGATGCCCTGGACAATCCTGCTTGTGCAAAAGATATATAAATGCGTCTTAGAGACCCCACAAGAATATGTGCTAAAATTCCAGAAAGGAACATCTCAAGGAGATAGGAAAGAAGAACAGGAGGCTTTCGAGTCACAGTTGATCTGTCGGCATGTTTGCAAAATTGCCTGCTATCTAGCTAAGCTTCCTCTCAAACAAATTATTGCATCTCCACAATGAGTGGGATAAACATTTCACATTGGAAATGTTTGCAGGTGAAGCAAACAATACTTGGAAGGGAGTAGACAAACTTAGGGACTGTTTGCTGAAATGTTTGGAAAGCATTTGCCATTGTAGGCAAATTCAGTGTCTGACCTGTATTGTTGATTCTTGTGAGCAGATAGGGGAGGAGCAGAGGCTTCTAAATGCGAAGTCAAAGAAACAAAAAGGGGAGGTGTGTATTCTGTTGAGCATTGCACACATGTAATGGATTCCTTCAAAATTAATTGTTTAATTCTGAGGTGAAGGTTTTGTTTCATTTTTGTTTTTGTTTTTTAAATAAATGCAGGAGTTGTATGTCAGTGTGAAAACCCCTGATGTTTCCTATGATTATATACTGGGATTTATTAATAAATAGTGTTTTCACTTGACAGAAAAATATTCTTTGCTGAAAATTCAGGCCAGTGAAAAATTAATGGGTCAGCATTGACTTAGGTCAAATTCATGAATTAGAAATCAGGGCCCTTTCCTCAAGACACTTTACTGCCATCTGCCGGAAAATCAACAAAGTAAAAATACAAACCAATGATGACTCTGTCATGGATGGAGCCCTCTATGGTTGTGCAAAGCATAACTTGCACGGTCATACACAGTAGCCCTGTAGGGGATATTCCAGACTTAATTAAATCATCTGGTAGAAGTTGATGTTCAACAAATAGTGACAGGAATACTGTCTATTGATATGAATTTTGAATTAAGAGGGTTGGATTTCCCTGCAGATCCAGACTGTAGGTAACATCATTCCATTTTTGTGGGGTGCTAATGATTTGAAATGAATTGCTCATAATTTTTCCATATTAAAATATTGACTGCTATGAAAACTACTGTGAGAAAGAGTAAAGGATTATTGGGGGTCCGGCAGGGGTTGTCTCCGTCAACACCCCTGCAGAAGCTTTGGGTTGTGCTGGCCAATGTCTGTGCTAAGAGTATATAAACTGTAGTGTCGGCAACAGGATGGGAAGTCTCCAGGCAGACGGCCTCAGCTAACCTTTTTTTTTTCCTTTACCAAATGCTGGGCTCCAGGTAGATCTGAAAATGGGGCCTGGTTTAATTAGGCAGAACTTTCAGGAAGCCAAGTAACAAATGACAACTTAATTAAATATAATTAAGACATTTTAGACCTTCTTGAGGCCTCTTTCAGCAGGGCGATGATTGCAGCCCTGGGAGGCCACAAGGAAAAGAGAGGCAAGGTGCTTTCATTTTCTTTTTTCTTACTTTTAGGTCTCAGCTCTTTTTTTTCTCTTCACTATTGGAAATGCAGCTGGATCCCATTTATAATCCATTTTCGCATTTGTTTGAATTAAAATCCCAGATTGTTGTGCTTTCAAGGTTGAATGTGTGCGGCAGCCAACGTTTCTCCAGCCATTTCAGGAGTTACTGGATAACTGGGCTCCAGGAAGGGAAACTACGCCACGCGTTTGAGCCACGGGGAGGAAAGAGAGAAAATAGACCCAAACCAAAAACTTCTGACATCGCTGTTGTTTGGAGAGATTGTTCTGCTCAGAACATGTGCTGCCTACTTAGGACTCTAATTATTCTAAATTACTTAAATTGGCTCTTATACCTATGTTTTATTATTTGATATTAAAGAGCAAGCCATTTTAAAAAGAAATTCATAATGCAATCAAAATATTGGCAACAAACTCTATGCGTAGAAAGCCTTGGGCTTGGAAATACCAATGCTTTCTACTCTTCCACCTGAATTCTAATCTGAGTGCTGTCGTGTGCTCTCCCCAGGTCTTTTCCAGTATCCTGTTTATGTCTAAATCCAATAGTCCAGCCATGCCAGCTTGTTACCACATGGAAAACTCCATTGCTCAGAGAAAGTTATGAATCCCTATATTCTTTATGCTTTAAGATCCACCATGACATCGCAAAGTAATTGCCAGGTAAACCCACCAGATGGTTTTGGGGGAACAGGCAATAGACTTATAATTTCCATTAGCATAATATTGTTATTATAAAGATTTAGTGACCTCACCAATGCGGTGTCCTGTCTTCGTGGAAAGTTTATGAGCCAGAAATAAAATAATACTTATGGGGACCCATGAGGACATTTGAAAAAGTACTAGCGAGGTTAATGAGATCTCAGGTCTCTTCAGCTCCTAACAGAAATGTTCTTACTTCAGCTGAGCTCAGTGGTCTGGGATGGCACATGGCAGATGCAAAGCAGACTTAAGAGGGAGAAAGAAATGTTCATTTCCAGTGCCAGCTCTGCTGCTACACTTCAAATTAGGATCGAGGCTCTGATCTGGTTTCAGATTGCCTGAGTTTTTGTTCTGGTTCCATTCTTTACTCGCTGGAGGACCTTGGGCATGTTACTTAAGCTCTCTGTGCTCCAGTTTTTTCATCTGCAAAATGGATATAATAACAGTACCTCAATCAATGGTTGTCATGAAGGATGAGGTAGTTCTCACAAAAGTGCTTAGATTAGTGCCAGATGTAGTAAACACACAGTGAATATTAACAATTATTATTTCTATTTTTAGGATTATAGGATGTTAAGCAAGTCATCTGACTGTGCTAGACCTCAGTTTCCTTGACAGTCAAATGAGAGAGGTTGGCTTAACTCTGGAATTCTGTGATTCTATGAACTATAATCTTGATAAAGTTAAAAACCACTCTGTTTTGAAATATGAATGTGAGTTTTGCTCTTTGAGACCTATCATCAGACTTTGGAAATCAGATGTATTGTACAATGGGTATTAACTATTTGAGCAAGAGTTCAGAGGAAAGGTTATTGAGAAGAAGAGGCTTCTATGTAGGGGACAGAAGAGGTGGTGGGTCTCTTTGCCTGGTACTAACATGCTTAGGAGGTTGTTTGTTAGGTCTTGCTTGTCTGTGGGTCATAGAGAGGAGAAGAGGTGATTAGTTTTTAAAGGGGCTTAAAATTGATTGTTCAAATTGGTCATCTTTAGTCATGAGAGGCAAGAACACATCCTTCTCCTTCGACATGGAAGTAGCATCTTTCATTTTGATCTTTTGTCTGCAGAAAAGGGGAGGACGTCTTGGAAATACCGGGAAATAAATCAGGTGGTTGCTACTCCTGGGCTGGATAAATCTTTTGAGCCCTGCCAGTTGCCTGTGTCTTGTAGTGCAAGTAACATATGCCCCTTGTTTGCACAAGGATTATTTTAGTTTCTAGTTGTCTGACCATAATCAATCAAAGTAGTTGATTATGCTCTGGGGATGCAATTGAACAATCCATTAGGCATTGACTCCTCTGTCTTCTACCCACAGAGCAATTGTTCTTTTCTCCTTTAAGGAAGAGAAAGTGCCCTTTTGCCTCTCATGTCACTTCGATACACAAGTCCTCTGTCCTGTTATTTGTAGTTACCCTGGTGAAGAACACAAACGGTCTTGCCCTTTGCATTAGAGCAGCCATCTTGAGGAAGACTTTGAGCTTCAAATCTTTACACTGTTGGGATGGATGGAGACAAACCCCCTTGCAAAAAAGTCTCTTGGTATGGAGTAAAAACACAATTGATATCCTTGTTCTCTGTCAAAATTGCCCTTCTCCTCTTGTCCAGTGACCTGACTCTGCAGGAACATGGCATGTCACAGCCAACACAGAAAGAACTTTCCTCCAAAACCCCAATTCCCAGGAAAGAAACCCATTTATATATGAGGTAAAAGTCTTTAAAGTTTCTTTTAAGCACACTGCCTGGTTTCTTTAAGGGCAATGTCGATCACTTCGTATTTTATTTATAGGCCATATGTAATTCATGTGGTTAACTTACGTAACTTTAAACCAGCTAATTTGGTATAAATTGTATTTCTGTCTTTAGCTACAAGTGCAATACTCAAGAATCTCCTATTTTGAGTCACCATCAGCTTTTCAGGATTTGCAGTATTTGCAGTTAGTCCATGTGGTTCCACTCAGGTTAAACACTCAGCCCCATGAAATTCAAGCAGTTCATTTCCTATTCAAACAAGCTAAATACAAGAGACAAAATGAAGATAAATTCCTCAATGGACCAAGATAAGCTGGTTGGGTAAGGGGAAAGATAATTAGTCAGTCTTAAGCCAACTCTGACTCTTCCAGGTTTTATCTTTTCAGCTCTTGGTGATGGACCTCTGTCTCTGAAGTTTAGTGATATCTATCTTTCTCCCACACCTGGGGCATTTCAGTAACAAGGTGATGGTGGCTGTAAATGCCCACCTAATAGTCTTTTCATTGTGTGCACATCCCTGGCTACGATGGGAGGCAGGCCAAAGGTGTGGAAAAATTGGCCTTAGGGAGAAGCAAGATGGGGGTTCTCTTTGTGAGAAAACACTAACAACATGAAAGTTTCTAACAGAAATGCTTGGTGGGAAGCAGACTTAAAACCAATGCCCTCCAATGTTTCACATGAGGGTATTGCTACATAGGTTTTGGAGGATGATAGTAAATCAATTCTTCTTTTAAAATGTACAAAATATATAAATTTCAGTTTCATGGCTCCCTGCCTTTTTTATGCTGCACAATGAAATCTTCAAGTGGAAGGGGCCTCTTGATTGACTTGTAAGAATGGTCCAAATGATTGAAGAAATAGAAACTGCAACCACAGTGTGTAGTCTCCTCAAAGAATGACTCAAAACCAGGAGTTTTTAAATGTTTTTGTTTCCAGAAGGACTGTTGATATGTGCAGGTGGACATGGTAAAAACATGGCTGAAATTTGAAATACTTAGGGCTAGATAATTGAGTATATTCCAGAATCTGAGGCCTAAGGCTTCCAGCTGCATCCTTCATATATTTTGCAAAATATAAATCTTGTGATAAGGCACAGAGTCCCATGTTTCCAGATGTGGGAAGGTAAGCAAGTTATATACATATATAATTACATTTCAGAACATTTGCATCCTTCATAGAATCTAAGAAGACATGCTTTCCATGAAGCTGGCATATAGCCTGATAATTAAAAGCAACTGTTACAAGGAAAGGGAGGTATGATAAGGTAGAATTACAAGTCAAAACAAAGCAGATCAGAAGTAATAGTCAAAGGGATGTATATTGAGGATGAGAGTTTCCAGAACAATAGAAATCATCATTTTCCTTCTCATGAATAACTATCATGTTCTGGGAAAAATCAGTGCAAAGGGGCCCACACTAGTTTCACCCTGTCAAATGTGAGAGGACTTTAAAGAATTCTTCAAGCACCCAGATATGGAAAAGATATAAAAGGACAACTTTATATAAAATTATAAAATTCAAGACTGTGTCAGTCATCTGATTGTTACACTAAATGCCAGAAGATAATTGTGAGCAATGGATAGCTTATACAAGAAGAAAGTAAAATTATGAAAATAGGTCTATTACTACTTTACAATAATCAAATAACTTAAAATTAAGGTAAGTTAGCTGTAGTATAGCCATCCGAAATCTATTTTATGGCATGGGAGAAAGAAAAGCAGTGCTGAGATTTTTAAAAGCTTGTTGCAGCATAAAAGCCATTTATGTAAAAATGGAAAACATAAAATAATGCAATATATGGTTTTGAATTCATATACATGAGATAAAAATACAAAAACATACATCAAATACATACTAATTTACAACAATACTTCCACCAGAGAAAGGGGGAAGAGGAGGAGAGGATTGAGGAGGGGGGTAAAAAGGACTTCACTTTTGACTGTAATGTTTTATTTTTAAAAATATCTAAAGCATATATGACCCAATTGTGTTCATTTTGGGATGGCAGACAAACAAAATTTGTTACAAATTTTGTAATCGTTTGTAATTTTTTATATTTGTTCTTAATTTTAAAAAGAAAAACACTTAAAACAAAATTGAGATATCACTTACCACACTACAAGCTAATAGTATATGTGTGTGTGTGTAAACATGTATATGTGTGTACTGTACACACACACACGAAGATGACATAACATTCAATATTAATGAGGGTTAGGTTAAGGAAGCTATGGTCTCCAACACTTTGAGAGGTCTATCTTGGCAGAGGAGATCTCGGAAGTCTTAATCCCCAGGACTTTAGGCCTTTATCTTAAGGAAATATTAAATGTTTAGCAGAAACAAAATTTTTCGTTGTATTTTAATTAATGCTTCTTTTGCCCATACAGCAGATATTAATTGAGCATCTACTATGTTCATGGAACTATTTCAACATGCAAAGTCAGTCCCAGCTCTCAGAAAGTTAATGCCATGTTTATAACAAGGAAAAATTTGAATTAGAAACCAAGAAAGTACTGAACAATAATTGGTTGGCTTATTACGGTGTGACTCTATATATTGGAAAATAACTTTGCCATTTAAAATAATTTTACAAATATAAAAATTTAAAGATATTTATAATGACTTTGCTAGTGAATTCTATGAAATAGTTTATATACTGGGACCATTCTGGTCAATTTAACATATCTACTAATACATTTACTTGTATGTTTACTAAGTATGTGTAGAAAACATGCTGTTGGTGGTTATTTGGTAGGATGTTGTGAAATTTCTGGGTTTTTTTTTACATCTATGTTTTCTAATTTCTTTGCTAATAAGCATAAATGTTATAATAATAAATACCTTTTCAAAATTAAATACAGAATTATTATAGCACATGATTTTTAAGCAGGAAAATACCTGTAATTAATAATAGCCATACTTCATCTTTAAATAATAAATTTAAACCTATGGAATCAATTTTCAGAAAAATGCTCAATTTAATATCTGACATACAAATTGTATATTTAATCATTTTATCTTATTTGAGGGCAATAAATATAAAAGTTTTGAATTATACACATCCTTTGACCCAGCTATTACATCTTTAAGGATTTATCCAACAGATACACTTGCATGTGCATGTAAATGGTTTTCATTTCAGCACTGTTTCTTATCAAGTTAAGCATTGTTTTTATTGACATAAATTACATGAAATTAAACAGCAGTTTCTAAGTATATTTTTTTACTGCAAAAAATGTAACTTTATAATTTAACTTTCTTTCATAAAATGCTATATATTTAAGGTGTATGACATGATTTTATATATCTCTATATATACATATATAGTGAAATAATTACTATGGTCAAGCTAATTAACATATAATCCCCCCACATTGTTACTATTTGTGTGTGTGTGTGTGTGTGTGTGTGTGTGTGTGTGTGTGTGTGTGTGATGAGAGTACCTGAAATTTATTATCTTAGCAAATCTTCAGGATTCAGTAATTATTAACTACAGTCATCATGCTGTACATGCGGTCTATAGACTTAGGCATCCTACATAACTACAACTTTGTACCATTTGACCAACATCTCCCCATTTCCCCCACCTCCCTGCCACCCATCCTTGGTAACCACTGTTATACTCTCTGCTTCTATGTATTTGACTTTTTTAAATTCCACATATAAGTTTGATCATGCAGTTTTTTACTTTCTGTATGGTTTGTTTCACTTAGTATAATGACTTCCAGGTTCATCCATGTTGTGTTCTTCTATTTTTAACATTTCATTAGACATACATATATGCACACATATATACATACCATTATATACACATACATATATAATGTCTTTATCCATTCATCTGTCAATGGACACTTAGATTGTTTCCATAATATCTTGGCCATTGTGATTAACATTTCAGCACTATTTGAAATAGCAAAAGCTAAAAATAATATAAATATCCATTGATTAAGGTATTAATTAAATACAATCCACATAATGGAATGTTTTGCGTCAATACAGTGAATGAGGCAGTTCTGTAACAACTGATATGGAAGTGAAAAAAAGCAAGATACAGAACAATATATTCATGATGATATAGTGTATTAACTTACTTGTCTTACGTATGTATGCATGAAGGATTCATAAGAATCTGGTTTTGGTGAGAATGAGGTAAAGAGATTTTATACTTTATATTTTGTACCATATGGTATTGTTAAGTTCAGTTTTTGTTTTCATGGTTTACAATGAAAATCTTTTAAAATATATTTGAAAAATAATCTGAAATAAAAAATACAATTAGTCTCTCTCTTTCCATGTATTGATGGCTTAAGACACATATAGATTTCATTTTAAATTATAAATGGTACTTAAACTCCATTCAAAGCTATTTTGCAATTAACCACTTTCACTTTGTGTAATAAACACTCTGAGACAGCAATCGGACAACATTCATAAGGATATTTAATACCTTTTCCTCTGGAAATTTGAGAATAGGAACTATTTACACATTTGAATTCTAACCTGTGACATTTTTGTTCCCTTGGTTCATCTTTGAGATGAGTGCATGAACCTTTTGAAAAACTGATTTATTCAACAATTTGGGGTGAAATTCAACAGAAAATTCTGTTCACATCACTCTTCAGCAGCTTCTTGTGCACAGCTGAGTGTGCAAACTAGAAATCTTTGGGCCATATATAGCTTACATATGGCTCTACTTTTTGGCTCAGCACAGCGCTTAACATAAAACTGAAAGAAATTGCAATTCATTGCCAATGAGCTAACATTTTAAAATTGGAAGTTTTCTCATAAAAATCTGTTGTTTTCTCTCATCCTGAAAAATTAAATCTTATAATACTGGACCTATATTCCCATGCGGAAGCAGTTGGCTGGAGGTGAAGAGCAGCTGTTTCCTTTAGTTTGGACATGCAGAAAACTCTCCTATTTTCCATAGTCTCCACGACTCCCTATTACTTAAACCCAGTCAGTATCATTCATTTGTGTTTTTTTCTTGGCCTTTATGTAGCCCAAGTTTACAGCCCATGGATTAAAAGAAGAATCTGGACACAAGGGGAAAGTAGCCCTGACAGGAGTTAAAAAAATACTTGTAAACCTTAGAAAATTAAAATAGTGTGGTACCAAAGCATGAATAGACAAATTACCCAATGGAAAAGAATAGTAAACGTGGAACAGACCCAGGTACATATGGAAATTTAATGCCTTATTGCTACTTAGGAAAAATATATATGTATACTAACCCATATATACAAAAACATGTGTATCTATTTCTGTATCTACCCATCTGTATATGTTTATGTAAAACCATGAACCTATACTGATACCTCTGATTTCACACACCACCACAGTGTTCATTCTGGCAACTTTTAAAAAACCTAACAAAATAAAAAGTTGAAAACCACTCTTAAATTAATCAGCCTCTTGAAAGTTGGTTTTTTAAACTACGTTTAAAAAATTCAGGAAAGGAATTATTGACGGGAAATGATAGTAATACAAAATCAGAAAGAATGCATTGCTGGTATTTTTTTAAAAATGGGTAAATTGAAATTATCTTTCAAATCACAAGGGAAAATAACTTAATTATTTAAATAAAAACAGGTGGAGGAAAGGTGAGCAAAAGAAAAGACTAGAACACTAAGAAGTTCTCAAGTTGAAACGGATAAAAAATAGGTGCAAATGTGACTGATATGAAGGATTTATTTTGAACGATAAAGTTCAGCTGGGCTGAAGAAATTGGTTTCTATATTTTCCAAAAAGCTGTCTTGTCATCTCTCTTATTGAAGTGGACATAAAGCTAAATAAAAATAAAGATCAGTGTTTGTTTGATAAAATTCCGAAACGGCGGCTGGATCCCAGAACCACATGATATTTTAAAGATGTCAGAGTTTGGCCTTCGTGCGTGGCAGTTGGCTGTGAATGTTCACCTTTTACTCTGGGGCTGTAATTAGATCACAAAGTTCATTTTTATTGTTTAAATTTCTTTCATTCCTCTGTTGCTGCTCAATTGTGTAAGTAAAGCAGGTTTTATCACACTTTGCAAGTTCATCACTTTTAATTCTATTCCTACCACGCTAGATTAAATTTAAGGGTCACTGAAGTCAGGAGCCACTGACCTTTGCCCTCTTAATGGTTCTCACCATTAATACTTGACCCTAAAAGCTATGTATACAATAAACTATATTTATAGGTGTGGAGGGAAGGGAAAAGCAGAAACAAAAGTGGGTCGAATGATTATTTATTTTGCCATGCTCTTCAGAGATTAGGAATGTTCACACAGTCTATACTTCAGCTGGTGAACTTGGACTGGCTGCCTTTTAAGGTGTCTGAATAGAAAGTTGGGATGAATGCATATGGGGGTAACACTCAAAATGACACCCTTGCTTATCTCAATCACTCTGGGATTGCTGACCCTTTACCTTCATTAGGTACTAACTTGAGATCTCGCTTTCTGGTTTTCTTTGCATATGACAGAAGGAAAATAAAAAACATATATTTAAGATGATCCTTCTCAGAAAGAAAAAATATTCAAACAGTTTATTTTGGAAGATCAGAACTGTGAAAACTCTGAGAAAATTAGGAATTTTGTGAAATGTCTGTCATTATTCCATCTGATGGAAGAGAACGCAAAGAAAAAGCCTTTATGATGGAAATCTCCAGCATTCTGTTCCCATTAACTTTGGATATTTTTCTCCATTCAGAAATGTTTAGAGTTGGTTTTCTTTTCCTTAAAATTTGGAGAAATTGAATGATTTTTTTTTTTTTTTGCTTCTTTTGCTTTCTTTCCTTTACTTTTTAACATATCTAGTTTCCAGGACATTTTGTTATTTGCATGATCAATTAAAAACTGTTCTTTTTTTTTTTTTTTTTTTTTTTTTTTTTGGTGAGCATAGCATCTGGGCTGAGCAAGGGAGTTCATTTCCTGAAAACAGAACTTTCAGGGCATCCATGCTGCCTTTCAGTTCTCAGATTTACAGAAAACTTGGCTTTCAATGGCCCATGTGTGTGTGCGCATGTGTGTGCACATAAATACACATAAAATAGTGCAGTATTAAGAGTTACTTAAAAATACACATACAAATATTATGAAAGAGGACAAAGTTCACTATTAATTTACGAACAGGAGCATTCTACTACCCAACCATTAAATCTTTTGGGGGAGTGACCATTCAAAATCTTTTCTTAAGCTTGGGATAATTATTTTGGCAACATAACAAGCTATCCGATAGGAATGTATGGTGATTAAGGCAAAGAATTTTCCTTGGTCACAGATTGATGGAGAGTCCTGGGCTTATAAAATACTCTATTTCCTCCATTAATTGGGCCCGTGTGGAGTTGTAACCAAGTAGCTGAAACAAATAAAACATAAGGAATATTGTTTCCTTTTAAAGTATTTCACTTAATTTGTGGAAGAGGTTTGAGCTCCTTAAACATGCACAACGCCCCCGCTCCACGCCCCGAGTTCCTTTGCCCGGTGCCCAGCCCCTTCCTCCTCTGAAACATTCTTGCAATGCCCACAGCAATGCTATCCCCTCTTCCCAGTGAGGGAGGCTCCTCTAGCTACCCTCTAATTTGGAGCTGTAGGTAGAAAGGAAAGCAGAGAATGCAAATCTAGTCTGAGGCCCTGTACACCTCTCCTCTTTTACCTGGAATTAAAGCTAGCAGTTGATTCCTTCTTATTGTGGTCTCTGTGATCACTGTCACCTTTACATGCCTCTGAATACTTCGGTGAGAATTCCTCATGCTTTGATGAGGATTCTTTGCATGAAAGAAAGGTTTTATGAGAGGGTATATGTTCCCTGCACACTAAAGCAGGCAATCAATGGATTAGTGCAGAAAAGCTGCAGAGCAAGCAGAAGGAGGAAAAACGGCAAGAGAGAGTGAGTGTGTGGGCACGTGTGTGAGTGGAAGGTTTGGACATTGCCTTGTGCTGGTTTATTGTCTCTGTCCATTCACCAGGGTATTGAAGTCTGCTCTGAAGCAAATCCCCTTAAATCACATACACAGGGAGCAAAGTTTTCTACCCACTTCCTTTTTTTTCTTTCCCATTTTGTGAAAGAAGCCACAGAAAAGGATATTTACTGTTCCCCTTACTGTGGACACAAAAAATATGCTAGGAGGTGAAACAGGTCACAGATCAGTTTTAGTACATTATTTTCTCCCATCATTATCTATATTGTACGGCCACATTGAGTCAAAAGACACGCAATTATTTAGGGCCTTTGGGCAGTGTTACAAAGCAAGCTAAAAACCTTGACCAGTGGAATTACCTCTGGGTCCTATAAATTCTGGTTGGAAATTATTTAAGACTATTTCTTAAGTAACACTGCATATTTTCAGCTCCTCCAAATATCAACATAGTGATGGATTCACTCATCTTTTCCTTTCATTACATGTTGGGTGTGTGAAATCATTTCCCATCTATTCTTCTCTTCTAGGGAATCAACATATCAAGGATTTGCCTCCAAACACCTTCTGTAAGAGTCAGGGTTTTGAGTTTAATAAGTCAGGCTTTTCCTGTTAAGTTGAGTCAAACTTTATTTCTGTCACCATAGAGTCCTTTGGGTTTAGCTCTTCAAATTTAAGGATGCATGGAAAATAAGGCTATTTACTTTCAATGTGATTCGTTTCTAAGTTTTTCTCAATATCTCTCTCTCCTTCTCTCTCTCTCTCCAGTGTGCTGTGAAGGAAGAACCTAGTTATAACTGTGTTATGCCCAGTGCATACTGAATGCATCTATTTTTAGGGTATAATATTTCCTTTTCATGGTAACATTATAATCTTAATGTACAGAGAACAAGCAAGGAGACTGTATGAGGTAGATCAAGACTTCTTTATTCAGTAAAGAGCTGAACTTCTCACCTAGAAGTATGGTGGCCATTTATATGGCCAGAATTTTTAAAAAATAATAAGCTTATGAATTAGAGGATATAATTTTGATTATTTAAAAGAAATCTTTGAACAAATATTCACCATTAATTCTTTATTTTTATTGTGATACAATATAAAATTGGTAATATAAAATTTACCATTTTAAGCATTTTTAAGTATACGATCAGTGGTATTAAAGTACATTCACAATGCTGTGCAACTGTCACTGTTATCCATTTCCAGAACTTTTTCATCATTTCTAAAAAGAAACTTTGTACCCATTAAATGGTAACCCCTTACATCCCCATGCCCTTGGAAATAGGCAACCACCCTTCTACTTTTTCCCTCTGAATTTGCCCATTCTAGGTACCTCGTATAAGTGGAATTTACAGTACAGTAAGTCCCCTACATATGAATGAGTTCCATTCCTAGAGAGTGTTTGTAAGTCCAACAAAGTTAGCCTACGTACCCAACTAACACAATAGGCTATATGGTACTGTACTGTAATAGGTTTATAATACTTTTCACAGAAATAGTACATAAAAAACAAACACAAAAAAATAAAGAAAACATTTTTTATCTTACAGTACAGTACCTTGAAATGTACAGTAGTACAGTACAACAGCTGGCATACAGGGGCTGGCACCGAGTGAACAGGCAAGAAGAGTTACTGACTGGAGGAGGGAGAGGAGGTGGCAGATGGTAGAGCTGAAGGATCATTAGCAATAGGAAATGGAGGGCAAGCTGCAGTTTCACTCATGCCTGACATTGATGGAACACACTTTCGCATCTTTGAAGGTTTGCAACTTGAAGGTTCGTATGTAGGGGACTTACTGTATTTATTTTCTGACTTATTTCACATATAATATTTTCACAGTTCATCCATGTTGTATCATGTATCAGAACTTCTTTTCTTTTATGGCTAAATAATATTCCATTGTATGCATATACCTCACTGTGTGCATATACATCCATTCTGTTGATGGATATTTGGGTTGTTTCACCTTTTGGTTATTGTAAATAATTCTGATATGAACATTGGTATACAAGTACTTGAGTCCCTACTTTCACTTCTTTTGGGCATACAGTATACCCAAAAGTGGAAATGGTGTATCATATGATATTTCTATGTTTAATTTTTTTGAGAAAACACCAAACTGTTTTACACAGCAACTGTACCATTTTACATTCCCACCAGCAGTGCACAAGTGTTCATCTTTGTCACTACTTATTGTTTTCTGTTTTTGTTTTTATAGTAGCTATCCTAATGGGTATGAAATGGTGTCTCATCAAGATTTTGATTTTGATTTCTCTAATCACTAGAGATGTCGAGCATCTTTTCATGTGTTTATTGACCATTTGTATATCATCTTTGGAAAAAGGTCTGTTCAGGTCCTTTGCCCATTTTTGAATTGGGTTGTTTGTTTCTTTATTTTTTGAGTTGTAGGTGTTCTTTATGTATTCTGACCTTTGATTCTTCCTAGTCATAAGTTTCCATGCTACGTCTAAATGCATTTTTTAAAGAAGTTATTTTACTATGTCTTTAGGTTATTTTATATATGTGTATTTATAGGTAAATTTTGTATATATATGCACATATATGTATCTATACATAAAATACACAAATATACACACATACATATAAATTCAAAAGATTTAGTGAGTTTCAAGCTTAAATAATTGCAAATTTAACCAAAAACATCATTTAGACATTTAATTATTTAAATTTCATTTATACTTGTTTATTTCATGAATTTCAGAAAATTTAATTTTTCATTTCATTTGACCATCCTCAATTAGGGTACATAAAGCAAAAATACATAAACAAGAAGAAAATTTCTCTTTTCTTGGGTTAACCCTTGGCCATTTCCAATATGTTCCAAAGTGAAAAAGTGCAGTAATTTGTATTAACCTTAATCCAGATGGAACACAGTAGTTAGTCTCTTGGTCTCTGGAAGCAGCCTGCTTGTGTTGGAATGACCCTGCCATTTACTATGTTTGATTTTGGCTTGTTTAACCTCTCTAAACCTCACTTTCCTCATCGGAAGTAGGAATAATAATAGGCTGTTGTTGGGATCAAAAAGTGATCTGCACAGTTCTTAGTCCTTAAAAAGAGCCCAGTTGGTGTTGGAGAGTACTTTGATTCTCAAAAGGAGTTCACAACCCACAGAGATGATTTCCTAGACTTGAAGATGGAAGGCATAGCTTGGATTTTACCGGGTTATTGCTAGTTGATCATCAGAACCCCCTAGAGGTCAAGAAGTGGGTAAGCAATTTCCATGGTTTGAGACCCCTATACATTTGAAAATGAAGCAATGCCAATTCAGGGTCACAGAAATTATGGGATGTTTAAATGTTTTTGTTTAAGAAATTAACACAACACACATACACATGGGCACACACAAACACAATGGCTATACATGACTTCACTTGATGATAATTTCAAAAGTCTAAATTTATAGGCATTAATAAATGGGAGTCATAGGCCAAGGGCCCTCCTTGAAAGCTCCTTTTGCCTGCTACCACCGTCCTCTGATGATCCCTGGTAAACATATAAAAATAAAAGATCTTGAGAGTTTAAAGCCCAAAGAAATATGACTACTACTTAGGTTAGTGGATTCTACACTCTGATATTCATCTGTTTTCATCAATTTGAAAACAGATGAAAGTGGAACTTCCATGGTTGAGGTAGGAGTGGGGCCTCGAGACTGCCTTATCCACCAGCCTCTCTCTCGGAGGCTTTGGAGACCCAAGAATAATGCATGGCTTCATAGAACAAGCTTGGAAACCATTTCTTCAGTCTGATTTTATTTTATAGATGTCCTCCTCTGTCCCCCATGGTAAAAACTGGGTATTGAGAAGGAGTGATGCAAAAAGGGAGAAACTGTGAATTAATGACAATATACAATGTGTGGCCCTAGAGAATAAACTGAAATTAAATTGAAACACTAAGCACAGAGAGTGACCAGTTCTAGTGCTTTATGTAAATTAATTGTAAAACACATCTAAAGTCAAACATGTCTGAAAGAATGAACATGTGCCCACCAACATGGATAGGTCTGTAGTACACAATTATTTTAAATAGTTTTAAATTGTTCTTTTCCATTTCTTTCTCCTTCTCCTTCTCCTCCTCCTTCCCCTCTCTTCTTTTCCTTTCTTCTTCTTTTTCTCCTCTTTCTTTAAATATTCTTTTACAAACTATCCAGGTCAGATTTTATTACCTTTAGCTAAAGGTGGTTGTAAGAATACAGAGCAAAGAGAAAATACACTTATCTTCATGCCGTGTAACAGCATATGACAACATCATAAGAAATCTACAGATGGAGTTATCATAGCTGTGAAAAACTTCACAGACTACATTTTCCTTAGGCATTTATTCATTTTTGTATGATGAATGGATGTGAGAAGTCATCCTTAGAGAACATAATGGTCTCTGATGATGTATTTATGACACGGAAAGATGTCATGTGATGAAGTGTTTACAACATGTAATGAGGTTGTGTAACAATCTCTTTACAGCCCGCAATTACATTGACTAATTCCTTATAAAAATACTCAACAAAATGCTTTCCCCATGCATGCACCTGATATCACAGCAGTTGACTAACCCATGCCTCTAAGCTGCAAAATCAAGAAGCTTGGATGACTCAATACTGTTTCCTCTCCAAGGCATATATAAAAGATCCTGGGTGTTGAGTTAGAACACTGCACGAATTGCCTCTTATTGGAGGTGACTGAGGTGACTGAGGTAACTAATATAATGCATATGTGTCAAATATTCTTATGGGTTGGAGAACTTGAGAGGCAGATTTACACCTAAAATAAGCATTCTTAATATGTATACACTTTTGTTGTAATGAAGGAAGAAGTATGCACACCTGTGCTCTCACATCCAGGGCAATGTTAGTACCTGCTCTTCCACTTCAGTCCTTTAATTATCTAGAATGACCCCTCCTCTTATTTCAATAATTAATGAGGAATATGTCTCAAATGAAGTCCCCCAGTGTTGAATATGGGACAGAACGCACCTGTGAATAATCTGTATTATATGGGACTACAAAGATTAATTCGGCTTCTGGGAGCAGGAGCTGTTAACGGGCTGGGGGTTGGGGTGTAGACTCTGAAGTGAGACCCTGAACCTCTTGCCAGGAAATGAGCTCCTAGATGTGAGTGAGAAAATGCTGTATCGATCCCGCAGATATGTGAGACTATGAGGGAAAATGAGGAAATAGGATCAGGAAGAGATAAAGAGAAATGTGATGTAGAAATATCAACTACTGAATTTTCATCAGAGTGTGAATGAGCAGTTGAAAGGGGTTCTAATCTGAGGAAACTGAATGGTTCTTAGACTAACAGAAGTATTAGTTTAAGTACATTAAGCAGAAAGAAAGACAAAGCAGGGTTGAAATAGTTTATAAATATTTTTAAGTGTGTTGTAGAGACTAAGAGTGAGTAAAAACTATTCAAAATTTGTTGAAATTTCATCATGTCAAAAAAGGGCTTTCTTCTTTCAGATAGTGAATTCTAACGGGATTTTAACATCACGAGAATATGGCTGACCCCTTGTAAGAAGACTAAATAATGTAACATTGACAGGAAGTGAATACGACCAGGTGATATCATCATTTCTTCTATTTACATAAATCTTTATGATTTCTAAAACACTTTACATAACTCAATCAAACTTCAGAACAGTCCAGCACATGGGCTGGAGGAAACGTGTTTGATTTTATTTTCCAAAGTTAGAATGTAAGGCTCTGATAAGTTAAATAATCACTTCAAGGTCTTAGAATGAATTAACGAGGAGGTCATGGACTCTCTTTCCTCATCCAAAACAATTCCTGAGAAAAAAAAATCATCATTTCCTCATGGCTGGTGAGGCCTACGGCCAACCTAACATACAAAGTGGAGGCACACATGGAGATGCTGCGACACAGAGCATTAGGGCTTTGTTGTTCTCATCTTGCTCTACAGCCAAAATAGTTAATATGGAAGCAAAACCACAGAACTGAAAGAGAAGACCTGCCACCAAAACAGTATTGAAGCTGAATGCCAGGGTTAAGAGCCTGCCAGCTATGCTTGTCCTTTTAGGTGGTTTCATGGAACAGAAACTTCTTATTAGCCTCATCACTTGACACAAGGTTTAAGTCTTCGCCAGGAAAGAATTTATTTCAACAATGCCAGAGATGTAATTGCTTATTTAAAGAGTGATTACCCTACTCCTCTGTGTCCTGCTGGTTTCCTCTGGTCTCAAACCTCCAAAAAACTTTAAAAAGAACTCTGCATAAAGGAGAGCAACTGGATTTGAAAGATAAATTGGATTTGAAGACTAACAAGTTTCTGTCAGGGCAATTTAGTTGAAATTCTCTGGCTATTAGTTTGTCTGTTTCTGCCATGAAGGTTTTATTAAGTCATTTTACTTTGGTTAGTTCCAAGAAATGAGCAATAGGATTCACACAGAAGGAACCATAGAGGGACCACTGGTGGTTCCCTGACCAAGTTGCCATCATGTATTTTAGTCTGGGTTATATGCTTCATAATAAATGAGTGGGTGGGTCTTGTTGGCACCTTATGGGAGGTGGGACAGTGTCTTAGATGGGGAAGGAAGGGATACCAGTGCTCTAGGCTTAGATTTGCTTCCTGATACTCCAGGTTACAGTAATAGAATCAGCCTTTGGTTTGCTGAGAGGGAGCAGGAATTTTTTAATTAGTTTCTTTTCTTCTGTTGCCAAGCAATGAGGAGCAGTGAGATCTGCTGCAGTGACCAATTATCCAACATGGTGGTAGAGAAGACTTCATGAGAAGAAAAATAAAATTCAAAGAGCACTGATGGTATCTGTGGTTAGCAAGGCAATGGAGGGAAAAGATTCACTAATTCACTGACAAACTCACATTCTAGAAAATAATATTTTTCTAGCAAAAACTCAAGTAGGCTCTTCCTGATTTTAAATGTCATCTCAAACTTGTTTTATTTTCCATTTGAATCTCAAAGGAAATTAATAGAACTTCTCTTTTCCATTTATGTTATAAGGAATTAAAAACAACATATTTGACATTGACTTTTGACTGTCACCCTCACCTTAAACTTCAAAAGGATATTCAATTTCCTCTTCAAAGCCAACATCCAATTCTGACAACTGCAGGATATTTCACTATCACTGCACCATATCCAGTAAATGTTGTGGAATTTTGAGTTATGAAAACAATAGTTTTCTATGGTTACATTTGTAGCACCCTTAAAAGGAATAAATGTGGCAAAACTTTGAACCTGTATGAATTATGAGAGTCTCAAATATGGCCCTGCCTTAAGAATGTCAAAATAGAAAGTAGAAGAAAAAAAGATGACTCAAATTAATAGAAATTACTGTTAAAAAACAATATTTAAGATTGGATTTTAATTTCCCCAAAACATTTATTAAGAAACTTTTTGCATACCAGATGACAGATGCCAATTAAAAACAATCAAAAAGCAACGTTTGAGAACTGCAGTCTATACTGCCAATACACAGGGAAATATGATTACATCATTTATTTTTCCCTTAACTGGAATGATATAAACCAAGATCTGCTTCTTTATCTCTGTGGCGCCTCCAAGGTCAAACTGAGTATTGAGTGACTTCTATAATGTACTTGCAGAATCCAGTATTTTCATGACAGACACAAGAAGAATCTGTTTTGTCTTGACTTTGCAGAGTGAAGTGTGTCTCCGGGGGCTGAGTTGCTGTTGGGTCATTTAAAATTATCCTCCATTGTCAGGGCCTTGCTGTTGGGCTCACAATACTTTCCAATTCCAGCAAATAAAATTCTTATACTGCTTTACCACAGTGTAAAACATGCAGAATGCTTTTCTCATTATCTTATTTTACACTTATGTTTGTTATTATTTCCTTGTTATGGAAGAGTAACTGAGGTTCAAAAAAACTAAGTAACTTCTTTAAAAATTCACAATTAACACATGGTATACCGAGGAGTGGAGTGCATTTATGCTTTTGGACTTCCTACACACCTCTTTGCATGCACATAATACAAGTGTACCCTATACTTTATTTCTATGTCAGCTTGCTCTCATTAATTTTTTATTATTCACCTTATTAAGAAATGCCTCTTTGAGAAACAGATAAAAGCAACATTGTTGTGGTAGAACATTTGACGGGCTGAAGAAGTAATGTTAAAGTTATCTTAACTGAATCGTGAATCAATGACCTGTAACATACAGATATTTTCCTTGGAAGAGGTTTCAGAATTTAAAAACTTACTTTTGATCATTCACATCAAGGTAAGTAGAATAGTTGGGAGGGTTTTCTTCTTTCGTTTGTTTGTCATAAAGGCAATAAGATTGTATTCCATCATGTTTTTCTGTTTTATTCCAGAAAAAAAAAAAAGATTAGAGGAAAAAAGGAAATGGTTTGTGTTTCAAAGATGAATAAGAACTTGGATTTAAGAGCAGATTAAACCTCCAACACTGGTGAAGGAAAGAGGTCTCCTCACTTCTGGTGGACGTTGTTTGTCAGCCTTATTTTCCAACCTCAGGGCATGGCCTCTCGATGTGACCTGCTGAAGATGGGGGCAGTGGGGGAGAGATAGGCCAGAGGGCAGAGAAATCACACACCCAGGACGTGAAGTGAAATGAAGCTTTCTAAGTCCAAGGGTCTGCCTTTTTTACAGGTCACTGAGCACAGGGCAGTTGCCACAAGGAAAATAAAATTTGCATCAAGCACAACATAAGTATTTTTAATTGAAAAAAAAAAAGTAGAAGAAAAAAAGAGTCTAGAATCCAGAGTTCTAAGTAGCATCAAGAGTGTAGTTTTTTTCAGTTTAAAATTTTCATGCATTTTATTTTAAGCTGAATGCTTGTTTGAGTGAGTATTAAAAGTGTTACCATAGTTACTGTCTATCAGTCAACAAAAAATAGGTAAAAAGTCATCAAGATTTTTGTGAGACATTTAAGGCAAACTCAGTTTGGAATGACTTCCTGACTTTTTTTATTACTTTTGAAGAAGTAGACTCTAATCAGATAGGTATTGCCCTAATAGAAAGAAACATGTACCCCTGGAGTATGAAAGCATAATTTTTTTTTTTTTTTTTTTTTTTTGCCCAGGCTTTATTGCAATAATTAGATTTACCATAATCATTAAAATGTGTGAGCCAAGTTTATTGAAGTGTCAATTTCCCATTGCATAATTTCCCTCAGGAACTTTAATTTTTAATTCAAAAAGAAAAATGGAAGATTTACCATACAGACACCAATGAATGTGTGAGGTTAAGGAGAGCACAAGACTCCTTACAGAAATCAAAGTGGGTCTTAGAACAATTCCCTTACCACTCCTTCCCACATCCCTTGGCTGACCATTAATTTTATAGAAGTATGAGATCTTGAAATGGTCAGGATATAGAGATCTTCGCCTAGTTTGCAGAGAGGTATATTGGACAGTAAGATTTGATGACTTTTACTCCATCATCTCCACCAGTCAAGAGCACTCAGGGGTGGAGAATATTATGGTTGGCTTACAAAGGTTGAACAATAAAAGGAAGTGAGTCCATGAGTTTGACTTTGGGCAGTTTACAACCATACATACCCCAGTATTTGGAATGGAATGTGAGTCCTCATGGACTTAAAAAACGAGGCTGGAAGCCCTATTAATGAAGATGAAGACATTTATTGGCAGCATGCAGATTTTTTTTTTGTAATGCTTATATGATGCATGGGTTAAACTGATTACAAAAATACCCTTGATTCTCCACCCTTCCTTACATCCAGGCATTTCACAACGTGAATCTGTAGCTCCTCACATCAAGAGAGGAGTCTATTTTCCCAACCCTTGAGTCTGGATTGATTGACTTTGTGACTTGTTTTGAACAAAAGAATGCAGTGGAAGTGAGGGTGTGCCAGTTCCAAGGCTAGGCTTCAAAAGACCTTGTGAACTTTCACAAAATGAAGGATTACAATGCAGTATTCACTGGGCTTAAGGGCCAGAGAGAAACATAGAGCTGTCAAAATAGGGCCATGATGACATTTCTTTGGGGCTTGTGGCGTCCTGTCTTAAAGAACCACATGCAGTTGTCCCCACATGCTCGCTTCCTGTTCTGACGGCACTGAGTTGATATATCCTTAGAGTTAGAAGAGATCGTAAAGGTGATCTGATCTGATCCAACACCCTCATTTTACAGATGAGGAAATAGATGGAGAGCATTTATAAAGTTTTCTTAAGTTCACGTGGAAAATGTTGTTTTATCTTGGCTGTGTTCGGGCAGGTGCACGTTGCACGTGTGCGTGTGGATGAGTGATAGGAAATATGAGATGCTGCTGATTAAAACAAATAAAAGCAGAACCCTAATCCTCTGAGAGCTGCTGATCTATCCTATCCTGGATTTTGTTGAACTTCAGGTGGTACTTTATCTAGAAATGCCAAGTGTTAGATCTTGAGTCTAATTTACCTCTTTGGTAAAAATGGAAATGGAGAGTTATTCCCAAGGGTATCCTAGGTGCCAGTGCCATAGCCCCATCATGCTACCAAGAAGGAGCAACCAGCCTATAGGTTGACCATTCACAGAAGATACCAGAGTCCAGCGGCTCCAAATGCCATCTGCTTCTACTGTGATAAATTATTTTTTGTTTCTAATCCTGTTTCCCATTTCCTCTTCCACGGAGAACAGGATCAGCTGCTTGCTGATCACTATGGGGAAAGCCCTTTAGGTCATAAAACCTTTTCATTTTCCTTTAAATATTCCCTTCTCCAAGCTAAAAAGGACAAGCTGGACATGTTATTTTCTTTCTCTTTAGAGTCACATCCTTGGTAGCACCTCTCTAACGTTGATCTGTGTGGGAATCAGCAAGAATTAAATAAGAATCTGACTTACACCAAGTACACTCAGAGGAATGTTCCATGATTCCCATGTGCGTATTCTAATATGCTATTTCTTTTTAAAATGCAGAAACATGGCTGACATATGTTTCACTTATGGAAATACCTTTTAGTTTGCAACTGAAAGATAAGTTCATGAATTTAAGACACCATTGAGGTTTGCGTCTACAAATAAATTTTTTCTCTGTTCACCACTGTACATCTTATTTATTGTTAAAATTAAAATTTATGAGCTTTTGAGCCTTACCATTAATTCAGACTCAATTTAAAAGTCATCTTAAATTTAATTCTTTGTGTAGATATTATAACCACAGCAGAGAATTATAAACAAAGCAATTACCACTGTAATACATAAGTTGATTTTTTTTTTTTTTTTCACATCCTGGGCAAAGGCATGCATAATTTTTTGCCTAGCTGTAATCATGCTGCCGTTTAAAAATCTAACAGAGGGACAGGTGTTTTCTCATGATGGTGGTTGGGAAATAGGGATCTCAAGCTAGTTTCATTGAGTGCCCAGTATCCTCAAATGAAGGCAAAGTGAAACTTTTCCTTCCACATTCCCTCTCTCACTCTAGAAGCTCAAGGCTCTAGTATTCAGGTACAGGCCAGGTGGCATGCTGGCCTCCGTCAAAGGGAAATTCTCATTTGGCATCCATGAAAAGTTCAGCAGGACTAGGTGCTGATGAGACGCACCACTGAGAAATCCACTGCAGCACAGACTGTGGGTCTGCGGACACTGATTCAGCTCTCCCATAGATCCTGGGATCTTGAACAATGTGTTTTCATCCATGTTTTGTTTTTCGACTATATGAAACATTTCTTAAAAATATGTACAAGTGAGAGGTGGAATCAGAATGTAAATTAGTAAGAGCTGAGAAAGCAAAAAAAGAAAAAGAAATCAGTGGAAAGTCAATGGAATGTATATAACATCCAGGAATGACACTAATTTAATAAAATGTAACAACTTTTTCCCAAATGCAAAGCAATTGATCAAGAAAATAACAATTCTTGATACATATCCAAAACAAATTATCTCAAGAGCCCCCCCAAAAAATTGAAATGCCCAATTTCAGGAACAACATCATTTCTTATAGACCCTTGTTGCCCAAAGTGTGTTTCTTGTACCAACAGCACTGACCTCACCTCAGAGCTTATTAAAAATGCAGAATCACAGTTTTTAAAGTGTGAGATGCCCTGGACCAGAACATCCCTAAATTAGATACACTTCTTCCTGAGACTTGATTCTCTCAGCAACTTTTGGAGGAATATGCTGATGGAACCTTGATGAAAACCACCTTATGAATTTTGTTGGTGTGGCTTCCCCCATGGGTCAAAGGTGAACCATTTCTGTGAATGGTCTGCCAGTCCTTCAGACAATCTCCACAAAGACAGCTTCTCACAGGCAAGATTTCATATATTGAACAACAGTGATTTTCCACCTGCATTTTCTGTTAAGGGCCTGGATTGTACTTGCACTTTTGGGGTCCTAATCATAATGGAGAGCCTAACGAGGACATGAGTGTATAAAGAAGGACTTTCCAACTCCAGCACAGAGGAAGGAAGGGCCAAGATTCTTCTTAGAGAAGTGTTTCCCAAAATCTAGATGGGGAACCATGGATGGTTCATAAAATTAATATAGTGGGTCATAACCAACATGCAAAAATAAAACAGAATAAGAACAGAAATAAATGGAGTGGAATAGATAATATAATACTTGTAATAAAGGGAAGTTTTGTTTTGTTAAACTTATGTGTCAATTATACATATACATGTATGTGTGTACCAAGTGTCAAAGTAAAATGCAGAGGTTTTGTTTTGTTTTGTTTTGTTTTTATTTTTTTGCATTGGCTACCAGTCAAAAGTTTGAAAATCATTGCTTTAGAATACACCTTAGAATACACTCTTAAGGAAAAACACACAAGGGAGGTTCACTCCCTGTGAAATGCCAAGAGGAAAAATGTCTTAATTTACAGTAGTCCTAGGCTATATTTTATATCAAAATTTGAGATGAAAATTCATAATATTATGTGTTATGATTTCTACACAAAAACCAATATTCACAATTTATACAAGGATCGTAAAAGGAAATCCACCATTAGCACGTTTCCTCTGGCACGTGGGTGCCTGGTTTAGTTTTTGGAAATATGAGATTTTGAGTATGAAATAGAATTTTGGAAATGTTGCCCTTGATTCCTGAACTGCAATAGCCATCCATTATTTGGACATTCTTCTGACAAAAGTGTCATGTCCAATTTATAAGAAGAAAGTCAGATTTAAGACTTCCCCCATAAAACCTCTTGGGCATGAAATCTCTTCTACAAATCAACATTTTATTGATTGAGTGTAAACGGATTGGAAACATACTTATTGAGTTTACCATCTGATTCACATGGGCTTGCCACATTTGGCAAAAGCCAAAATTTGAAGAGAACAGGGCAGAGAATTCCCTTTAACCATACTGAGGTTCCTTCTCATAAAAATAAAGTGGAATAACTTGAGCCTACAGCTTTGAATTCTTATATCAAAATGTCCTAAGATATGCAATTTGTTCAGATTTTCATTCTGTTCACTTTAAAAGAGCAGTTTTACAGAAATACTTATGGGCCAAGAGCCCATGAGGTATTATGTTTATAACTAGGAGCTTGTGCATAAAAAGTTGTTTTCAAAAATAAAGTAATAATGTATTAGGTATTATCAGAATCAGTCATTATGCTCTAACTTACCTGAGCATAACTTAAGCTTCATTGGCTGTTCCCTAAGCTATAATATTTGCAGTAGTTATTTTCTTTCCTTTTCTCAAAAACTCATTGGTTTTGTTTTGGTGAACATTCTATATTAATGTACATGAATGTATTTTACATATGTCTTTACACATATCTAAAATCATTCCTAAAATAATTCATATATATTTTCAATTGGTCAAAATTAGTAGAGATATTTTATAGATTTGATTTTTTTAACAGTCAATAACTTTAGAACAGTTTCCAGAGGTTAGATAATATAGTCAAGTCTTTTTTTTTTGCATTATATGTAGCAAGGTGACATCAGAACAATTTTTATGGAATATACACACAAGTGATATTAAAACAGTTTCAGTCATTATTGATCAGTTAAACTAAATGCTGCAGAAGGAACTTTCCTGATGACTCATGGGAGGGGACACTTTGGCTGAACTATGAGTGGTGCAAAAACACAACCAGTTAAAAAGAGGAACATTAAAACAATCTGATTTGGGGTTTACATGATACAGAAATTCCAAGAGAACCAAAGAGTAATTGAACACCTAAAACAGAGAAGGCTGTCTGATTATCTGGTCACTGTGTAAAATTATTTAAGCTACTTAACAGTAGCTTTTTTGGGGATGGATCTAGAGATTATCATACTAAGTGAAGTAAGCCAGACAAAGAAAGACAAATATCATATGATATCGCTTATATGTGGAATCTTAAAAAAAAAAAGAACTTATAGTCAAAACAAAAATAGACCCACAGACATAGAAAACAAACTTACAGTTACCAATGGGGAAAGGGGGGGAGGGAGGGATAAATTAGGAGTTTGGGATTAACATATACACACTACTATATATAAAATAGATAACCAACATGGACCCATTGTACAGTGCAGAGAACTATGCTCAATATTTTGTAATAACCTATAAGGGAAAAGAATCTGAAAAAAAGATATATATGTATGTAAAACTGAATCACTTTGCTGTACACCTGAAACTAACACAACATTGTAAATCAACTATAATTCAATTTTAAAAAACACATGCATCAGAACTTTAGCATCTAGGCAAAGAACACACAAACACTTCTGTCCTTTGGCAGGACAAAAAAAGTTATGGTACTACAAAACTTCGTGAAGTCAGAAGCCTAAAATAGTCAGCTGTAATCCCTTCTAGTAGATTTGCAAATAAATTATGTTTACTATATTAGAAGAAAAATTACCTTTTTGATTAGGAGTGAAGGGAGTGTTATGCAATAAGGATGAAGAGTTGACTCAAGATGAATGCCAGTTGTTTTTTTAGTGTAGGGTGTGTGTGTGTGTGCATGTGTGTGTGTGTGCATGTGTGTGTGTGCATGTGTGTGTGTGTGTGTCAAAGGACCACATGATCTTCTGGGTTTCCCCTAAAGAGAAGTTTTATTTAGTTAAGTGTCTGAGTTAAATTGGGATGCCTATACTTCATGGACCAATAAGATATAATTGTGTCTGGGCCACAATGGATAATTTTCAGGTTTAAGTCTCCTTTGAGTGTTTGGATGCATTGGTGATTATAATTTCCGCTCACAGCTGAAAGGTTGAAAGTTCCGATGAACAATTCATTCATTGTCTTGTTCACATCTGGGTTAATGTTTCCTTCTTGGAAAACTCTGTACCATTCTGTTCTTTGCTTCTTGCCACAAGATAGCCATGCCAATTTCCCTCTGTTTACTTGGAAGCTCTTGAGGCTGATGTACTGATGCTAGCCACAAATTAATGGAATTCTTTCCAGCTGCAATGCTTTCAGATAGTCAAACAATAAGCCAAAAGCACTGAACTGTTTTGGCTGTTTCTCTCTGAACTATGTGCCATTCTCAGAGATGATGTAAACACAATTACTAGTTAGCATTTAAAATATTTCAAAAAATACTAGGTAAAACTGTTATGGAAAACAGTGGGTCAAAAAAACCTTTTTTTTGTAATCTGAAGCCAGAGGGCACATCATCTCAGAAGAGGGAGTATTTGAGAAGGAAAAACACAAGTAAGTGCTCATACTAAACAAAATGGCACAGAGGTCAGGATCTCAAGTTGGGAATCCAGTTTCCTTCTTGGGTTTATCTCTGTGTTGACAGAGATACCAGCCCCCTTACAGGCCTGCTGTGAGGTTACCCTTTGGGAAAGGGCTCTGGGTTGAGGCGATGCTATGACAGGCTCCCAGTGTCCATCTTGAAATGGAGGGTTGAGTCTAATACCAGATCACCTGGTTAATCTGAAAACAGAACATCCGGTGAATTTAGCCATTTTGCTCAGATGTAAAGGAGTCAGAAAAATACATGGGCAGCTGAATAAGTCTGGGTATTATGGCCTTAAGTTGAAAGAACAGTGGACTGCTATGGCCCAAGTGGTAAACTCTTTGGAATAATAATTTTTGACCCTTGGGTCTTAAAATTCCTGTTGGGTCACTCCATAGCTTGTGCCTAATTGGCAATTCTCACTATAGTCTTCAGATCAGATTGAGCCTAAAATTAATTTGACTATCAATTAGGTTTCTTTGAATAAATCAAAACCTTTACTATTTTTGGAGAAGTCTGATTCAGTAAGTATGACTTTGACCCTACAACTGCCTGAGGAGATGTGTGAAATACTCATGCTGGATCCCACCCCCATAGATACAGATTTAATTGTTTTGGGGTGAGACTTGAGTTATGGGTATTTTAATAGCTTCTCAGATGATTGTAATGTTCAGAAAAGATTAGAAACTATTGGTCTAAAGAGAACCAGAAACAACTGAAATATAGATGTAGTTGAAAAACCATTTAAACAAAGAGCTTTAACTTACTTTCCTTGTATGTATGCTGTGTGTATATTTTAAATTTTTATTTTAGCCTCTCTTTACATCCTTGCTCCCAAAGTCACCTTTCTGTCAAGAAATAGCATAAGATTTAGGTGCAAGTGTACCTGGCAAATGATTTTTACTGTAGAAATTTAAGTTGAAAACTTTACTAAGAAGTTGAAAATGCAAGATATATGGATATAAACATTTTAGAAGAGCAAGGAGATTGGAGTGTACATGAGTTTCTCCAGATTCACCAACTTCACTAAATTACATAGCTTAGTGCTATATATGTCTGTTAGCAGAGGTAGGGAATGGGACAAAATGACAAAACAAGTATGTGCTCCGGTTCTGCGTTGAAAGAAATGATTAACCTTTGGCAAGGAGGAGATAAGATATACACATGAAATAATTAGGCAGAAATCAAATATAAATCCTCTAGAATAGAAATGAAATTGCAGCAAAATTTATAGCACAATTTAAAATTTGCTCTTGAGTTCATATTATTTCCATTAATGTTATTGATTGAGGAGGGAAGCAAAATATGTTTGACTCTATGAAAAACTGGAAGTTTAGGAAATTCAAATTTCTACATTAACAGAAGAAAATAATCACCATACAAAAGCTCTAGGGAAAGGAAAAAAAAAAAAAAAAAAAACAACAGTGGACACATGCAAAGCATGGATGAATATGATAGTTGCTGGAAAGTGTAACAATCCTGAAATTTGATGATGTCCGTCAATGTGGTCCTGTCTAAAATATCTGCCTGGCAGAAATTCTCCTCTCAAGCCCAAATCTGATGAAATCATATGGTTATAAATCAAGTCCAGAAATGGAAATCAGTCAATGGACCACATCCTCCCAATGGTTTTAAAAAACTCTATCCTGCCTTCCCAAGAAGGAATGTCTTGCTTATGAGAGAACTGTCATTTTCAAATCTAAAGCATTATTCAAATCAACAGTCTTTTCAGTAACTACCTCAGCTTTTTAAGGCAGAGTCAAACTTTTAATTAAGGACCATGAGAAAGTGAACGCGATTTACAACTATTTCCTCAATAGCATAATCTAAGATCCTTCACTTCCTCTGAATAAAACACATTCTCCTTTCCTTCAGTGGTGCCTCCTGAATGACAAAAATGTACTGATGTCATGACTTAAGTACATTCCAGTGAGAATTAATAAATGTATTCAAGTCTTCCTCAGTTCCTCAATCTCACTAAAGGTTTTGAATAATGACGGAAATGTGAATGGTCCTCCTTTCTACATCCTTAACTGTTCATGACCTCTACAAAGGATTCCTTTCCACCGGGAACACACCCTCCCTGCCCTTCCTCCCCCTGGCAAGCTCCCACATGTCTTTCCAGATTTAGATCCTATAGAATCTCCTCTGTCAAGTTTCCCTCTGACTCGCCCACCCCAGGACCGAGTTAGGTTCTTTGTACTTGGTACACAACAAGCTGTCATGATCCAAATTACACTTTACATTTTAATTATTTGTTAATGTGTCCATTGGCAACCCTGATTTTTCTGTTTTAGTGATAATCAAACTATGATATCAAGTTGCATTGGATTAGTCATCTTTTTAATTTAATTCATTTTTATGTAAGTAGCCCCTAGTCACTGTAGACAAAATAGAAACCAACAGAAACAAGAAGAAAAATATCATCTCTAATCCTACCAACCAGAGATAGCTACTTATGATACTTGGTGTATTTCCTTCCAGAAGTTCATTGGATACTAATGAATTTAGGCTGTTTTCCTGTATTTGCTCTTTTAAACAATATTTGATCAATATCCTTGTATGTACACCTGGGTATACTTCTTCAGTTATTTTCTTAAATGAAATGTTGAGATGAAAAGTGGTTGTGTCAAATCATATGACCTTTTTTTTCAAAACTTCCTATTTATATTCCAAACCAACATCCAGAAAAATTGTTCCAATTTACTCTCCCTTTAGAGTATAAAAGTCCCCACATGCTACGAAGATATTGTTTATGTTTTATCTGAAGGGCAGAGAACATTTTTTATTCATTTTACATTTCCAGTGCCTATAGCACTGTTTGGCCCAGTAGGCTGACATTTGTCAGAAGGATGGATGAATGGAAGGATGGATAGAAGGAAGAAAGGTGAATTTATTTTCACTGTCAAAGTATGTACCTCATCTCAGATTTTCAAATCAAAGTTTACTTAGAGAGCAACCTCTTAGAGAGCAGAATGAATATCTCGCTCTATTTCTTTACCTTTCTTGCAACTCTGCCTTGAGGTCACCTCACTGAGGACATAGTCCACTTCTTCTCCCTTTGGTTTGGGACTCAGCCCTGGTTTTGTCCAATGTCCTACAGGTGGAAGTGACAATGTGGTCTCTAGCCTTGGCCTTCAGGCTCATGACACTTGCCTTCCTCCGTTTCCTACGCTATCATGAGAAGCACATCCCTAAATCACAACTGCCCCTTTAGCTTGAGCTATGGAATAAGACAGACGGAAAAGATCTGAGTAAGCCAGACTCTCATCCTGTAACTGAATTGCCTCCACTGAACTGCCTCTGAAGCAGAATCTCCCCTGATACCACAGGCTAGAAACACTTCTGCCTCAACCAAGCCCAGCCTAGATTAGCCAAGTCCCTGCTGATCTTCAGTTCTGTGTGAGCTGTGATCAATTATTGTTGCTTTAAGCTACTGAGCTTTGGTGTGATTTGTTACACAGTATTGTTGTAGTTTTCCTGACACAATGCCCTCTTCAGCTACAGACCTCTCTCAAATCTGTTTTCCTTCTGAATTATCCAACTATGAAAAAATGAAGAAGACATCAGGGGTGACATTTTCTATTCTGTCACTTGGACTCATGAACTCATGACATCATTCGGATGTCAAGACATATGGACTGCATAGTGGAAAGAGCAGTGAGGTTCATGAAAGATATTGGTTCAAATCCTGCCTCTGTCCATGATAGCCGTGTGACACGCATTTCACTTAATGTGTCTGAATTTTAGTTTCCTCTTCTCTAAAGTGAGGATAATAAGAGACCTGTCTCACAGTGCTATAGTGAAAATCAAAATATATCATACACAAAAAAGCTTCCTTAAATGCTAGTCAATCCATCTAGTATTTCAAGCTTTCCTTGAAATTTGGTATTTAGTAATATGTACTTAGTGTAGTTACACATTTGCATAATAGGTGAAATCATTTCTCACTCTCTCTTTCATTTTTTTAGGACTATTTCCATGACTCTTCTATATCTCAAGGCATTTTCTTGGCTTCATCCCAGAATATTAATCAACCAAAATATTGATCAAACATTGGCTAGTGACTTTAGTGACAGAGCCTAAATAATATAAAAGACAAGTAGTTATTGTGATTTTTATCTTGTACACAGCTGGGAAGTGTCAGTTGCTAGTTTAAAAAGTTTTTAAAATGTTGAATGTTCTTAAGGTGTTCAAAAGTAAATTCAACCACAACAAGAGACATCTGCAAAAAAAGAAATCTCATCTTTCATAAAATCTTGCTATTAAAAAAATGTAAAAGTAATTCACTTGTGTCCTAAGACAAGTTGGGGGAGAAAAATCTTAAAGTATAAAAAATGTGGCTTAAAAGTCATAGAATGCATTTCAAAATTTTAAATGTCTAAAAGGTGTTAAGTTATAGATGAACTGGTATTAGGGAAAGTGGTTTTTAGAAAAAGCAACCTAGAGCCAGGGCAAAGGGCATCACAGGCTAAGGTGTCTACAGCTTTGGTAATTCCACAGGCTAGAGAGCAGGAGGGACCTGTGTTCAGGGGTCTGTAAATAGCCCAACAGGAGTTGAGCACAGAGATTACGTTGGGCAAAACAGGAAGTGAAATCAAAGAAGGAGTTAAGGTATTGTAATTCATCCGGAGAGGAAATGGGAAACCTCTTAGGAATTTTGGGCAGACAAGTGGCCGAGACCATTCTGGCCATGCTGTGGAAAGTGGCCTAGAGAAGTGAGTCAGAGGTGGGAGCTGTGTGCAAGATTTCCTGACCGATCAGGTAACAGATGATGGTGCTGTGATGGAGAATGTGGTCCAAAGGAATCCATTCAGGCTGAACGGGGACCTCTGCTGACTGTCTAAGAAATCTATCAAGAATGGGGACACTGAAAGAGGACCTTAACCAGTGCATGGAGCAGGGTGCCACCTCCAAAGAAATGGGGCTGAAAAGAGATAGGATAGGATAGGATAATAGGATAATAGGATAGGATAGGATAGGATAATCACTAAGCTCCAGAGAGAAATCCAGGCTGTGCCCACTGACTGGGGAAGGGACTCTTGGTTTACCACGAGGAGGGCTGAGTAAAGCAGGTTGCAGTCTTCAGGTCTCAGGCTGGGACAGGCGGGCATGAGAGCAAAGTGGCCGGTCTTCCCCATCTTCTGAGAGTCTTCCTGAGGCAGCAGGGTTGTCCTGTGCTTCTGGCGGCGTGCTGGGGTAGGCAAGACTGAGCGGCCATTAGGTTCAGAGAGAGATGGTTTATGGTACAATCAAGAACTATCCATACTTAAGGAATAACCATTTCCATTGTAACACAACTCCCTTATCATTTTAAAATAATATTCTTCCTCTCTTCTTCACATTGGATTTTTAGTTCATCTATATTTTCTTAACTGAGTTTCAATTCAGAACTTTAATAATAGACCACATTTTCCAAAAATCTGATTCAGATTCTGGCTCAGGCAGGCAGTTGAATGATTTTGGATCCAGTGATTTTTATCCAACTGTGAAGTGCATGGTATAGTCTTACATTCAACAAATTATTCTTTGGATTTGAATCATTATAATTGTAAGTGTTCTTTTAAACAGGCACACATTTAAAATACACAACCAGGTCTCTGTTTAAATGTGTAACCAAATTTAATTACTTTTACCCCAGCAATTTCAAAGAGCGTAAAATATAACATTCAAGCTGTCAGGCATTTTTACAAATAAATTTGGTTTAATTAAAATATGTTTAATGTTATAGACTGGGAATTATAGATATCAGGAAATAGATGATTTTTACATTTAAGTATCTAGTTTAATGTGAAAAAAATCTTGGAGTTGTAAGCTCAACTATACCATGAAGAATATTTTATGTGGAAGATCTCATGGCTGATAAGTAAGAGGTTAAGCCAAGCCCAGATTAGCCTCTTAATTCTCCCAGTTCTTTCAACAGGGTTTTGTGGGGTTTTTTGTTTTTTTTTTAAGTTTTATTTATTTATTTATTTATTTATTTATTTATTTATTTATTTATTTATGGCTGTGTTGGGTCTTCGTTTCTGCGCGAGGGCTTTCTCTAGTTGCGGCAAGTGGGGTCCACTCTTCATCGCGGTGCGCGGGCCTCTCATTATTGCAGCCTCTCTTGTTGCAGAGCACAGGCTCCAGACGCGCAGGCTCAGTAATTGTGGCTCACGGGCCTAGTTGCTCCGCAGCATGTGGGATCTTCCCAAACGAGGGCTCGAACCCGTGTCCCCTGCATTGGCAGGCAGATTCTCAACCACTGCGCCACCCGGGAAGCCCTCAACAGCGTTTTTAAAAAACACTTTATTATCTCATGCCTCAGTTTGTCCATTCAAAAAAGTAAAATTACTCCACAATGGTATTCTGAGGGCTAATTATAAATCTATAAATTAATGAAAGCAACTGTTAGATCTATTTAATAATATAGACTATATCTTAATTCATTTTTCTATTACTGACACTATGAGACGCATAATTTGCCTTGTATGATTTTCAAAGCAATGGATAAAATGCATAATTGTGATAGATGGAAATGAAGTCTATTTTTATTGTTAAACTTATCCCAGAAACTTGTACTCAGACCAATTGAGGCCTGCTTGGTTTGCTAGAACTCACTGAGCTTCCATACTGCAGTGCTCCACTCTGCATTTCTAGAAGTTTAAAATGCCAAGGGAAGATTTGTGGGAATCAGTTTAGTGTTTAATGAGTGACTGGTCAGGCTGTGTATCCAGTAATCTCTTTTTTTCCTGCCCTCCTTTGAGTAATTTGTTGTCAGTAGTGTTTTATTCATCTTCCTATTTTGAATCTATATCGATGTTATTTATCATCAAGGTAAAGAAACAGACATCATTTCAAAAGTTGGGGGCAATTTGGAACAAATAGAGAAAAAATTCAGCTTAATCCTATTTGAAGAAATAAGGAACCAAATGTTGTTTCAATCCGAGAATTAAGTTTCAAAGATGGGATTTAGAGAAAAAAACTGGGTCTCTAAAAGTTTGGGGGTGGTGATGGGCCAGGCTATCTTGTTGGAAAAAAGAAAGTGAAGAGTATAAAAGACGGTCTTGAAAGATAAGCGAGAAAGGGCTTGGGCCTGAGTAGATGAGAGCTTTTATTTACAAAGGTGGAATAAATAAAGCATTTTCTGGCATCTTCTTCTCTAGACGTTCTCAAAAAGAAAAAAAAAAAAAATAGTGGGTGGGAAACTCAATTTTTGAATAAACTGGGACTTCTGGAACCCTAAATATGTAGTAGGCAGAGAAAAAGGCAAATGTGTGTATGTAGCAGATAGTAAGTGTATGAAGTAGGTGGAAGTGACTTAGAAAAGAGGAAAATTAAATCTACATGACTTTGGGGCCAGGGCTGGGAGATGGTTGTATGGAAGTTGATGTCACCCAGTCCAATTTCTTTGCAAATCAGAAAAGGGCCAAGGAATTGGTAGGAGGAAAGAAGGAAGTGTGAATTTGGGAGCTGGAAAGAATAAGATTTGCTTGAAAATCAGTTAAAGAAGTAGGCAACTTCTTAGTCCTCACCTCTACCATTTGCAATAAAAAGACAAAATTCTCCCCACTCCCTATGCCTGCAAGGGACTGGAAGTTTATTCTCTAGAGAAATTGAACCAGAAAAATCTCAGAGATTAGGAATAAGGGGTCCAGAGGAGAATGAGCTTAGAATGTTCTATTGATCATAATAGGTAAGTAAAAGTCTGCAAACCAAAAGGTGAGAAACAGCTTTCCTGCCTCTAGTCCTGACCTTAGATATACCCCTTCCCATACAGAATATTGGAGATTCATTTTTGAGAGCCAAACAGTCCCCAGGAAGACCAGCAGATACATATATTTGGCCTACCAGATGATCTAGCCATCTTTTCATCTGGTCACCTTAGAGTCAACCTTACTAGTGCATAAACCCCATAAAAACACATAAAGCTTCTATTCAACTATTTTGTGTTTTGCTGTAAAAACATCAGCCATTTCAGAAAATCCTATTACAGAGAAGATAAAACCCAAAACAAACAGGAAAAAAGAAATCAGAGGAAGAAGAGGCAATACAGATAAGAGAAGAAAACATTAAAGAAATTATTATTAATCATCTCAAAAAGATATATAGAGATATTGTAACCACTGCATTTTAAAATGTTAAAAATAGAACAAAGAATAAGATCTTATGGAAATTAAAAATAGGATAACTGAAGTTTTAAACATTCAGTTGAAGTGTTGGAAGATGAAATTGAGGAAAATACCAAGAAAATAGAAATAAAAAGACAAGGAGATAAGTGATGGGGCAAAAGTTGTAAGAATATTATCAGATTATTCCAGGTGATTTAACATTCAGCTAGTAAGTGTTTGAGAAAATGAGAACAGAGAAAATAGTGGAGACTTTATTAATCAAATAGTATAAAATCATTTCTGAGAACTAAGGGAATTGAATTATCCCTCAAAGTATTCAGCACAATGTACAAAAAGATTCACACCAGAGCCACATCATCATGATATTTTGAGAAACCAGAGATAAGGGGAAAACGGTCAAAGCTTCAAGAGGTGAAAAAAAAAAAAGAGATCATATAAAATAATTAGTCATAGGAATGGCATCAGATAGCAATAATGGAACCTAGAATGCAATGGGAAAACCCTTTAAAATTGTGAGCAAAAATTATTTTCAAACCATACTACTGTACCCAGCAAGCTTATTCAATTTCCAGGACAGAATGAAGTCAATTTTAGACATGCAATGTGAAGACAAAGCAAGGAGAGATGCAGCCACAAGCCAGGGAATGCTGGCAGCCCCCAGAAACTGGAAGGGGCAAGGAACAGATTCCCTGCTACAATCTTCAGGGGCAGTGTGACCCTGCCAACACCTTGATTTTGTATTTCTGGCCTCAAGAACTGTGAAAGAATAAATTTCTGTTGTTGTAAGAAATAAAGATTGTTGTCATTCATTAGGCAGACCTAGGAAATTGACATACATAATATGCACAATATTTTCTGTTGACTACCAAAAAAGGATTGACTAATTCTCTCTGGGCCAGCTGTGGGAACTCAGGAAATATTTCACAAAAGTAGTAATGTTCAAAATGAATTTTGAAGAATTTTATGAGTTAAAAAAGTAAATAAGGACATTCAAGAAGAAGCAGAAAAGAGGGAGGGGATATGGGGATATATGTATACATATAGCTGATTCACTTTGTTAGGCAGCAGAAACTAACACAACATTGTAAAGCAATTATACTCCAATAAAGATGTTAAAAAAAAAAAAAAAAAGGAGAAGCGGCAGCACAAATAAAGGCATAGGAAAGTGAAATGTAGTGGTTTCAGGGAACAGAAGGGAGTTCAGTGTCCCTGGGATGGAGACATTGAAAGGAATCCTGATGGATGGGTCTGGAAAGTAAGATGCACGTGCCATGAACGCCATGCTAGAACCCTTGATGTTGTCTGATAGACAATGTTGATTAACCAAGGCTTTCTGGGCTAGGGATGGATGATGGCATATAGTCATATGGGGCCCTGTAGGGACAGAACTGGGAACTAGGAAGCCAGTTAAGAGAAGTTGGAAGTAGTCTGGTGAAAAGAGAGGATGAATGTGGCCATGGGTATAGAAAAAAGTTCAGGGTGAAGCTTGGTTGAATGTTGGCAGCAAGGGAGAAAACATTCAAGAATGACTTGGAAGATTAATTTCAGGACCTGGGTGGAGAGAGAGAGTGATGTCGTAAAGACAGTTTGCAAATGTAGGAGAAGGAGTCATTCTTGATGAGACGTAAAGTCATCCCTATCATGCAGGGGGGATGGGTAAGGACCTGGAAAGCTGAACAGTGGGAATCTCTGCAATTTATCAACTCAGAGACCTTGAGCACTTCACCTTTATGAGCTTCAGCCTCCTTAGCTGCAAATGGGGGTGGGGAGGAAGCAGTATTATTTATTTCACAAGGATGTTGTGAAGATTTAAAGAGATAATGTCTGTGAGAGCACTGTCTAAAGGTTTTTTTTTTGAAAACTAGATGAAGGTCGGCTATTTTATAATAGGCTCATTTGGGAAATGGTAACTTTCTGGACATGCATGTGGCTAGTGCCACACAGATCTGGAACCAGGAGAGATGGCAGAGCTGCAGGTCCAGATTTGGGAGACTTTAACAGCCAGGCTGGGGGTAAAGAAGTCCTTGGAAATTCTGTAGGGAAGGGAAGGGAAGGGAAGGGGAGAGGGCTCCTGCAGAGCCCGAGAGATGCCGGCTCTTTAGGTGTACTCAGAAAATGAAAGGAAGTGAAGAAAAGCAGCACAATGTGGGGAGACAATCAGAGGCTGGTGGAAAAATCTTCAAGAAGGGGGAGGGATGGTCATTGAGTCTTTATAGAGACAGAAGCAAGAGGTCTAAAGAGAAGTAGGCAACTGTGATTACGTAATAATGTGTAAGAAATCATTGGATGCCCTCTGTTTCTTTCAGAAGATAGGCTCTGGGGCTCATTTTTTAGTGCAGCTCAATACCACCCATAGACTTGCCCTGAGTGGGGCTTGCAAGCCATATGTCCAGCAAGCCCATGACGAAGACCCAGTTTTTTCTCTTTTTGATTGAGGTGTAATTCACATACACAAAATTAACCATTTTTAAATGTACAGTTCAGTAGGATTTATTTAGTACACTCACAATGTTGGGTCTAGTTCCAAAACATTTTCATCACCGCCAAAAGAAACCCCATGAAGCAGTCACTCTCATTTCTCCTTCCCCCCAGCACCTGGCAACCACAAATCTGTCTTCTATCTCTATGCATTTATCTAGATGATGTAATCAGAAAAACTGAAAACAGATACTCAGACACATTGTTATATATGAATGAAGATCTGATTTTGAATGGGCAACTTGGAAGGCTCTAGATAATTCACCTTAAAAAGTGAGTCCTATAAAGATAAAGGCTGAGTGACCATAATTCCAGTTGAATTTATTAAGCTTAGTTTTTACTGAATCCCGTAGTTCAAACTGCTCCCAGTGCCAAAAACAGAATCAGAGGATGACAATTGTTTCTGTAAATTAGCTGAATGAATGTGAAAGGTGAGTTCTGGGTTAGTTGTATCATCACTTCTAAGAAGAGAAGCACAGAATCTAAACTTCATTGTTTTCAGGTTTTCCTTTTACACTTTTATAATCAGGGAAATGTTGCCCCTAAATGAATACTATCTGTAAATAATCCTCTCTAATTGTAGGCTTAAAATGTCTGGGCAAAATCTAAAATGACTCCCTACCCAAGGTTTATTAACAGTTAAGGTATTTAAATAGGAGCAGCCTGAAGAATGGTCCTCAGGTTTGATCTTAGTAAACCTGCAATTACTCATCTTCCCAGCTAGACTTTCCCTGGGCAAAGCGAAGGGCAACCAAAGTGCATTAATCGCGCAATGATGACTCAATATAAACAGAAACCTTATAATCTTTCTTTCAAATAGTGTGTGTTGTAGATAGAAAAAAGAAAGTCCCTCTTTGCTGATGAATAAGAGTTTGCCCATCAGGTCTTCTCCAAGTCCAAGTTCCACTGCCTATGTCAAGCTTTTGAAAATTGCGTATAAAACAAACAAAGCTTTACAAACTTTAGTGGAATAGTATGAAACACTAATTTTACAGGTGCATAAGAGCGAACTGCAGTTCCAAATTTCAGAATGCCATTAAACATAATGTACTACATATGCAGGGGCAGTTAATTTATTATTAAACTAATAAAACATTTACCAGTGACAGCGAAGGTTTTGGTTGTTGACAGCAGGCTAGGTGTCCCACAGCCATGCCGTCTTTCTATTTGCAGGCCAATTTTACACAGTTGCTTTCTTCTGGAAATCATGCCTCATTTGAAGCCTTTGTAAGTATGACAAATAGCCTCTCTAAGCCTTAGTGACAGTGGGGAAGCTTGAAAATATTTAGAAGCATTTATTAGCTAGAATATGAAACAAGATTTAGTTCCACTGCAGCCTTTGACTGTGTGGAGTCCTCATTATTAGAGGAAACGCTACCTGCTCTTGTGTGTGTATCTTTTGCAAGGCATTATATAAAATTATCACCCTGAGGGAAATCAGTGCTAAGTCCAAATTGCACTGCATAGAAATTCTAACACCAATCCATAAAATGGACAAAATTAGAATATAATTGACACTTTTAACTCAGTCACCTGGTGACATTGCTGATCTATTCTTGGCTACCATTCTAAGCATAACAGATACAAGACAGAGGTCCTCATTCAAGGAGATTTGAATCTGCAGGAATTCAGGATTCATAGGAAAAGGTAAAGCAATACAAGAAAAGAAAAGCTAAGTGCTAACTGCATTGTTCAAACGAGACTTTAGGTGTACAAAGCATACTGGGGCAAAATTAGTCAAGGAAGCCTACCCAGAAGCTGGAGTTTGGGATGGGTAATGGAGGAGTGCAAGGCATAGGAAACTCACAACACATGGGGGTGGGGTGAGGTGCTCGGTGCACACAAAGATGGCATATTTTGAGAAAACGTGGACCAGCATGGCTGAAGTGGAGAATTCATGGAAGTAGGTTGAAGGAGGCAACTTTGGATAGAGAGAATGTTTCTCATTACAGTCTCTTGAATGGGATTATAGATTTTATTTTATTTTTTTGCTGTAGGAAATGACAGTATGATGAGGGCTTTGGGAACTTGAAGGTAACTTAAGAAGGAAAAGTTTTGGGAAATTCCATTATGGTAACCTCCTGGATTAACTGTCATGGAGAGAATTGAAAAAGACAAAATATGCTTAGAAGATTATGTAATGAGAGACCTACACTGGGTTGGAACTGGCAATGATAAAAAAGAATGGAATGTTTAGAGGAACATGTTGAAGGAAGTATTTATAGGACCTGAGAACTTACTGGGTGTAGAAAGTGACTGTGGGCAGGTCCAGGCCGATTCTAGGACTTTGAGCCTAGATAATTTGAAGAACAAAATAAGAAACCCAAAGAGGAAACTGACCTAGGTGAGGAAAAGATGAGATCAGTTTTAGACATGTTGAGAAAATCCATGTGGAGATTTCCAGTAGGCCTTCAAGAAAGCAGACTGAAACTTAAAGTAAAAATAGATTTGGGTATTTTTACCCACAGGAGAGGTATTTGCTGAAGCTATGAAACTAGATGAGGTTTCTGAGGAAGACTGCAGAGAGAAAGCTGTAGCATATTAGAGGCAGAACTCCGTTTTGGTTTTTAGATGTTTGTTGGTAGAAGGACAAATGAAGCCAGGGAAATAAAAGGGTGAGCCAGGAGCCAGGGGGAAACCAAAGGTTTTGCTTCAGAACATCTAATCAATAGAAATTACTGCATTGAGAACTGAGAAGTCATTGAATTTCCCAAGAAAATACCTCTGGGACACCATTGCTAGAATGGTGGGGAAAGGAACCAATTTCTGGAGGTTGAGGAATGAGTAGCTGCTTTGATCATGGAATGAATATAAACTCCACTTTTGAGGAGTGAAAATCAAAGAGAGAAATGACAGGCATTTTGTTGTAGTGGAAGCATCAAGGGTAACTCTTTTTGAGATAGGAGACATGAACTTATTTTTAGACAAGGGAGAAAGAAATTTAAAAAAAAGAAAACATTGAAGACATTAAATAGGATGGATATCATCTTAGAAGGTAAAGAATCTAATATTAATAAAGTAGAATATAACTTCTACCAAGACAGGAGATAATTAAAGATGATGATTGCAAACTACAGGAAGAAATGGGTATATCCCAATTAACAAGGTTATTTGGAAGAAGGAACTGAGTAGCCATATGAACTAAATTTTCTCAGGAATATAGAAAGTATGATTGTCTATTAGCATTAAAATGTAGGAAAAACTTAATCCGTGGTGAGGTTTAGTATAATCATTTTGGGAGATTTATTTCAACCAGGAGAGACAGTTTCCTCTCTACTGGGATTTGTTAGTAGCTTCCTGGTTCATGCCGTGTTGAGAAAGGTTTTGAGGTTTCATCCAGACTTGGCCTTCAGGATTGCCACGATGAATCATTGATGTCTGCTTTGAACATGGGGTTGGGGAGTGGCAGCTCCAGTGCCTGGAAGCAAGAAGACAACCATGAATGTGAAGAGTCCAGTTCCTTGGCAGATTTTGTTTCTTTGAATGACAGAGGGTTGGAAATGAGCAAAGGGGAAAGTTAAGGTGAGGAAGACTAGGGTGATATTATTCAGAGTGTGGACCAGCAGCGTGGGTATCACCTGGGAGCTTGTTAGAAATGCATACCCCCAGGCTCCACTACAGACCCATTGATTCCAACTCTTCATTTGAACAATATCCCAACTGATTCATATGCATGGATTTTGTAAAGGGCATTTCTGGGTCCATGCTGAAATGACCAGCTGTGGGGTTCAGGTAGGTAGGCAGAAGCATTCCTAAAGTCTAGGTTAGTGGTTCTCAAAGTGTGTTCCCCAGACAAGCTGCATCCTTAGCACCTAGGAACTTGTTACAGATACAAATTCTGTGGCCCCACCCCAGACCTACTGCATCAGAAACTCTGGGATTAAGACACAGGAATCTGTGTTTAACAAGCCCTCTAGGTGATTCCAGGTGCCCTAAAGTTTAAGAACCTACATTCTAGGTAATCTTGTGCTTACATGGGTCAAGAATAGATGGAAGAGGTAAAGAAAGTTAGTTTAAAAGGTTGGAATCAAGGAGGTTGCTACAAGTTTACGGAACAAAAAATGAAAAAAGTAAAGTCACCAACAATACTATATACTGCTAAGAGCTCAACCAAATCAACCAAGAAAGAAGACAGTGGCCGTAGACAAAGCAAGCAGTTGTCTAGATGAATTTTCAGCAATTAGTGGGCAAAGCCTTCCCTTGAAGAAGTGCATAGTATAAGAGAAGCTGGCTTATGAGAACATAAAAGTACCATAAAATGCCATTTGTGTATAGACACTGAAACTGCAAGGTAAGCAAGGCAAGTCCAGTTTGGGGTGTTTAAAAGGCTAATTGCAAATAATAATGATCCTGTTATCAAAGCAGGACTAGACATTTAGCAAACTGGCTACCTTTGTGTCAGTTATCATATATCAAAATAATATGATTACCTTGTTTTAGAAAATCTATTGCAATTCTAACTAATTCTTTCATCTACTACTGGTGAGCCCTTCCTTACTAATCCAGAGGTGTTTAAAATGGGGCTGATGGGCATTGGTACCTTTGGAGTTGACACTATCAAAGAGAGCCAGCTGGTGTCCTCTGCTGCTGCATTGTCCCATGTACCAGCCCCTAGCCACGTGCAGCTATTTCTATTTCAATTCGTACAATTAAATAACATTAAGAATTTTTCAGACAGACCAGCACATTCCACATACTCAATAGTCACCTGTGCTAAGTGGCTGCCATATTGGGCAACAAGGTTTACAAGACATTTCCATCATTACAGAAAGTTCTGTTGGTCAGGCTTTGAGCTTTTGATTCAAGATTCATAATACAGCCTTTTTCAGAATCCGGCTTTCCAAGGAGATGCTTTTCGCTGGGGCTAAAAGCAGATCACAGATGGGAAAAGGGTGGGATTGGGGGCTAAAACTCTAGCTATCTCCACTTCCTCTGAATACACAAATGTTTTCTAGTTTTAACCTCAACGACTAGAATGTGGAGACCTTCCTAAGGGAGCAAGAGATAACAGTTTTTATTCATTTTCTTCTTTATTTTTGTCGTGGCAGAGGGGGGCAAAAAAATCACCAGGACTAGATGATTTTGGCTAACATCCCAGCACTCTTTTCATAATTTTATTTGCACAGTTTTGTTCCATTTTGTTTTTGTCAATGCCTGTCTTCAAGAAGGTGGTGTACTTACTTTTGTTTGTCTGTCTATCTGCCTGTCTATCTATCTATCTATCATCTATCTACATCTTTTGCTGGAGCTCTAACAAGACAAATGAATTATAAGCAGTGACTCTGGTGAGTAGCCAGCAGAGGCTGGTGCCTGGCTGATGTTGGCTTTTCAGGTTTGATTTGAGGCCTTTGGAAATTTTCAGTTATTTTTAACTGTCTTTCTTGAAAGCAGGCTAGAAAGAGAACAGTATTCATCCACTGTTGCTACATAAATCTCTTTTGCGGGGGGTGGGGGGGACTGTTCGGTACTTTTCCTTTGAGTGAGGTAAATATGCCAGAAAAGGGGAGTGGGAAGGACAAGAAATTATTGATTTGAAGCTAAAAACAGTGCCACCACCTTGAGCTAAGGGAGTCAGAGCTAAGGTGAAGAAACTTGAATTAACAAGAATGTCTCTGGAAATATTCCTGCCTCCTGGTAAGACAGAGATACAAACCTCAGGGCTCAAACCTGTAAATCTAATGTTCTGAATTTATAAGAATGCACTTGATATCTATAGACATAATTTTTTTTAGCCAGAACAATGCCACATTTATAATACAGAGATATTGAGCTGTGACTAATCTGAAGTTATTCAGACTACAAATATATATATATATATATATGGATAGATAGATGGATAGATAGATAGATATCAAGGAAGTCTAAGATTAGAAGACAGGATGTTGCCTTTGGAGGACTGTGAGCTGACCATGAAGTTTAAGTCAGGGGTTTACGGCAGCATTTCTTGTTTATCCTTCAGTGCTTTTCCCTTTGGGCAAACCTCTGTGCCCGCTCTTTCCTATGTTCCCTAGAATAATTTTTTTCTCACCCTTGTCCTGGGAAGATAAAGTTCTAAACCTTTCTGATGAGACTTCCAGCATCTTCTCTATGAATCGCTATGAAGATCTAAGAGGTTTTTTCCGGGCAATTAGCCACATATAATTTTCCAAATTGCATGTTTAGCTCTGACGTGTGTCTCTCCAAAGTTGGTACACTATTTGTTTATTTGGTTCTGGACTCAGGGTAGAAAGGAGTCTGTCCTGATGCAGGTGACCCCTGTGAGTCACGTTGTGAGCAAATGTAGCCCAGAGAGATGCCGCTTCACTGGCAGGTCCTGCCCGGGCACTTTTCAAAACTTTATGAGAAATGGAAAGCTAGCTTTCTTCCTTTCTTCTTAATTCTCATCATTATTCTTTTCTTTAAAATATAAATGTGAAATTGACAACGGACAAAGATTTTTTTCATGACCTCCTCTCCAGTTCCATGCCTTTACTAACATCAGTTGGTTTCAAGTCAGAGCCAGTGTAAGGCCATGCATGGGCAGCGTCCTTTTGAATCTTGTTTGGCTCAGAATCCCTAGCCTCCATTTGGAGCACACTTGAATAAAACTTAATCCTGCTACCCAGCAAAATCTGGTCAGAGTCTGGGAAGCCCATTAAGCTTCTCTCTCTTTCTTCTAATTAAACATTTGCTTAGTTTTATTTTTCAGTGTCCTGATCCTCCTGGTGAAAATGGCTTCATCAAAGATTAATTAGATAAACTTATCCATGATGATGTGGTAGTCAACTAACCTCTTAACTCCTGCCCCATAAATCTTGACTCAGTTCACACATCCATGTTTCAAAGAACCCTTAGGATTACCAGCAAGAGCAGGAGTCCCACCTAGCAGGTCATAGGAGGAGACAGGAGTGATGGCCTGGGAGTTCACCACTCTTTGCCAGGGAAATCCTACTGGTGGCTTCCTCCCTTACCCCAAGGCATCCAGGGACATCAGGAAGAGTTCATACCTGCTTGAGTGACTAACTGAAGATGGGGAAGGGAAATCAAGAGAACTTGATTTTTAGCCAATTAAAGATAACCCACATATTTTAGGCAAAAAAAAATCACATTTGTCCAAATTTGCTCTTCACCTCATTAAAAACATCCAATCTCTCATCATTCAGACCCCAAACCTCTCAGTCATGTTTAGTTCTACCACCTCTATATAACACTGCAAGGTTAGGCTCTTTAGACCGTACATCTGGTGATTCCCTTTTTTTAAAATGAGTCCCTTCATCATATTCTTTTAAAGTCCAAATTCCTTGGCATGATGGATAAGCATGCTTAATGCCATATCTCAAATACTCTTCTCAGTATTTCTTCTTTGTGCCTGTTGTGTATGCCCCACACACACTCTCTTCCAAGAAGAGCTTTCTGAACTTGTCCTTTCAGGGCTGAATTTACTGACTTTTTTCTCTCTTTCAGGAGCACCTTCAGCCTCTCTGCTTCCTGAGTCCTACCCCTCGTTTAAGGTTCAGTTTAAATCTCATTTCCTTCATGACGCTTTTTCCCAATCCCTATGGCTAGGAATCTTCCCTGTCTCATCTACTTATATCATTTGTTTAATTTTGCCATTCACTGAATTGTTACAAGCTGACAGCTTACTTACTCCATTATCTATTAGGAAAGAAATTAATTCTGGTTTGTTTTTGTTTCTACATGGTGTATCTAGACACACTGCATATGGCAACTTTAAAAAATATTTATTGAATTCAGTTCATCCAACAATTTTTTGTTGAACACCTATAGCACGTGTTTCTATGTGACACATCAAATCACAACATTGCATCACAAAGATGAAAAAGATGAAAGAAACAAGAACTAGATTTAGAAATCCGTGGTTGTAAGAATCCTAAAAGGAAATAGGTCCGGTAGAGTATGCATCAGGTGACCAATGATATAGGCTATTGAGTGGTGCCCCCACTATGGGGCCCTGGGCATGACTCTGTTATCCACACCACAGCTTCATTTCCCTGTATGTTACCCTAGAGTTCTCCTTATGCACCCAGCCATACATTTCTCATGACTACCTGCAAACTAGCCATGGCTGAATGGTGCTGTGAGAAGCAGCTAAACTAAATGCAGAAACAGAGGCACCTCTGGTATCTAATTCTTGTATTATTCCTTCCATCTGGGTCTAAACACAGCAACAGAGTTTTTTGTTTGTTTGTCTGTTTTTAATAACTGGAAGTTTGTACCTTTTGATCTCCTTCACCCATTTTGCCTACCCTCACTCCTCCACTTCTGGCAACCACCAATATGTTCTCTGTATCTATGAGTTTTTTAAGATTCCACATGTAGTGAGATCATAGTTTTGTCTCTTTATCTGACTTATTTCGCTCAGCATAATGCTCTCAATGTACATTCATGTTGTCGCAAATAGCAGCGTTTCCATCTTTTTTATGGCTGAATTATATATTATATATGTATATATGTGTGAGTGTGTGCATATATATCACATTTTCTTTATCTATTCATCCATTGATGGATACTTGGGTTTTTTCCACATCTTGGCTATTGTGAATTATGTTGCAAGGAACATGAGAATGAAGATAATCTCTTCGAAGATAGTGTTTTCATCTCCTTTGAATATATACCCAGAAGTGGAATTGCTGGATCATATGGCAGCCCTATTTTTAATTTTTTGAGGAAACTCCATACTGTTTTCCATAATAGCTGCACCAATTTACATTCCCATCAACAGCACACACGGGTTCCTTTTTCTCCATATCCTCACCAACACTTGCTATTGCTTGTCTTTTTGATGATGGCCTTTCTGAAAGTTGTGAGGTGGTATCTCATTGTAGTTTTGATTTTCATTTCCCTGATAATTAGTGATATTGAGCATCCTTTCATGTACCTATTAGCCATCTATATGTCTTCTTTGGAAAAATGTCTATTCAGGTCCTCTGCCCATTTTAAAATCTGATTATTTGTTTTGTTGTTATTGAGTTGTACGAGTTCTTTATATATTTGCAGAACTATAATACAGCATCACAGTCAGGTTATTGACATTGATATAATCCACTGAATTTATTCAGACTTCTTAGTTTTACTTGTAATAATGTGTAATAAGGTGTGTATAAGTGTGTACGTGTGCACATGCGTGTGTATCAAGGTGTAAAGGCTTGTGCCTTCACCATTGCAGCCAAGATGCAAGACAACTTACATGGGGAATCTAAAAATTAATACAAACAAACTTATTTACAAAACAGAAACAGACTCACAGACATAGAAAACAAATGTATGGTTACCAAAAGGGAAGGGGGAGGAGGGATAAATTAGGGGTATGGGATTAACAGATACACACTACTACATATAAAACAGATAAACAACCAGATTTACTATATAGCACAGGGAAATATATTCACTATCTTAACCTATAGTGGAAAAGAATATGAAAACAAATATACATATATATATATATATATATATATAAAACTAAATTTGAAACTAGTGCAATATTGTAAATCAACTATAGTTCAATAAAAATGTAAATAAATAAAAATAAATTTTAAAATTTATACAGGATAGCTCCATCACTATAGGGTTCCTCATGTTGTTCATGTTCTTAGAAGACTGTTTGCTTTTTACTGTTGAGTTTTGAGAATTCTTTATATATTCTAGACACTGGCCCTTTGTTAATACATAGTTTGCAAATATTCTCTCCCAGTCTGTAGCTTGTTTCTATCCTCTTAACTGGATCTTTTGTAGAGCAAAAGTTTTTAATTTTGATGAGGTCCTGTTTATCAAATTTTTTTCTTTTATGGATTGTGTTTTTGGTGTCATCTAACTATTTTTTGCCTAGTCCTAGATCCTGAAGATTTTCTCCAATGTTCTTTTCTAAAAGTTTTATAGTTTTATGTTTTACACTTAAGTCTATGATTCAGTTTTAGTTAATTTTTGTGTAAAGTCTGAAGTTTAGGTTGACTTCATTTATTGCCAACAGACGTCCAATTGCTCCATTGCTGTTTGTTGTAAACACCATCCTATGAATTGTTTTCATACTTTGTAGGAATTTAGACTTATTTGTGTGAATCTATTTCTGGATTCTCTACTTTGTTTTGCTGGCCCACATGTCTATCCTGCTGCTAGAGCCACATTGTCTTGATTGCTGTGGTTCCAGAGTAAACAGTGGGTCCAGTGGTTGCTTCCACTTAACTCTCCTTTGTCAAGACTGTTTTAGCCATTCTAGGATGTGTGCCATTTCACACAAATTTTAGAATAACATTACCTTTATCTACAAAATATCTTGCAGGGATTTTAATGGGAATTCCATTAATCCTACATATCATTGGTGAAGAATTGACATCTTTACTATATTGAGTTATCAAATCCATGAATATTTATTTAAACTGTGTTTTATTTCTTTTTATCAGCTTTTTGTAATTTTCAGCATACTGCTTCTGTATATGTTTTGTTAACTTTATACATAAAGTTAATTTTCTTTGAAGTGATTGCAAATGGGATTGTGTTTTTAATTCCTTTTTCCATGTATTCATTGGTACTATACAAAAATAGGATTGATTTGTGATTTTTGTGTATTGATCTTATGTTCAGTGATCTCATTGAAGCCATTAGTTCTAGGAAATTTTTGTAGATTCTTTCTGATTTTCTATGTAGGTAATCATGTCATCTGCAAATAGGAACAGTTTTATTTCTTCCTTTCCAATCTATACACTTTATTTATTTTTGTTGTCTTATTTCACTGGCTAGAACTTCCAGTGCTATGTTGAGTAAGAATAATGGGGGCTGACACCTTTGCCTTGTTCCTGATTTTAGGAAGAACTTGCAGTCTTTTTTTTTTTTTTTTTAATTTTTATTGGAGTATAGTTGATATTTACAATGGTATGTGAATTTCAGGTATACAGTAAAGTGAATCAGTCTTTCACCATTAGATATCATATTAATGGTAGGTTGTTTTGTAGATGCTTTTTTTCAAGTTGAGGTAATTCCCCTGTATTCCTAACTTGCTGAGAATTTTTATCATGAATGAGTGTTAGAGCTCATAAGATGCATTTTCTGTGTTAATTGATGTGATCTCATATGATTTTTCTTTAGCCTGTTCATATTGTGGGCTACATTGGTCTTCAAATGAATGATGAAACAGCCTTGTATACCTAGAGTAAATTCCATTTGGTCACAAAGTACAATTCTTTTTATACATTTTTGGGTTTAATTTGCTAATATTTTGTTGAGGATTTTTGCTGTATTCGTGAAGGCTGTTGGTCTGTAGTTCTTTTTGTTTTGTTTGGCTTTTGTTTTTCTTACTGTTTTTGTCCAGTTTTGATATCAATTTGGTTCATAATGTCTTATAAAAGGACTTGGAAAATGTTTCTTCTTTTATTTTCTGGAAGATATTTTATAAATTTGATGTTAATTCTTTAAATGGTAACATTCTCCAGTAAAATCACCTGGGTCTGAAGATTTTCTTCAGGAGCTTTTCAATAAGAAATTTAATTTCTTTTGTGGTTATAATACTATAGACATGATCTACTTTGTTTTTGTTAAGTTTTGATACTTAGTGTTTTTTGAGGAATTGATCAATTTCTTCTAAGGTGTCAAATTTATGAGAGTAAAGTTCCTTATAATATTCTCTTATTATCCTTTTAATAACAACAGGATCACTATAGGATCTATAGTTGTATTCCCTATTTCATCCCTGATATGGGTAGTGTGTATCTTCTCTCATTTTATTTCTGGCAGTCTTCCTAAAGGTTTATCAATTTTTAAATATTTTTGAAAAAACATTTTTGTTTCATCTTTTCTATAATTGTCCCTATTTTCAATTTCATTAATTTTTATTCTTATCTTTATTACTTCCTTCCTTATGCTTGCTTTGGGTATATTTTTATCATCTCTTTCTAGGTTCTTGATGTGGAAACTTAATGATTTAAGATCTTTTCTCTTTCTTTATGAAAGCATTTAGTGCTATAAATTTGCCTCACAACACTGTACTAGGAGTATCTCACATTTTTATATATTTTATTTTCATGTTAACTCAGTTCTATATATTTTTAATTTCCTTTGAGACTTCCTCCTTGACCCATGGATTATTTAGAAATATGTTATTCAATATCTAAGTATTTATAGACTTTTTCTATTGTCATTCTGTTATTTCTAGTTTTATTCCATTATCTTACAACATGTTCTCTATGATTTCAATTTCTTTTAACTTGTTGAGGAGTAGTTTATTACTTGGGATATGAACTATCTTGGTGAATATTCTATCTGTGCTATAAAAAAATATATAATATGCTGTTGGGTAGATCGTGCCTGTATTTCACTTAGATTATGTTATTCATTTCTTCCTTACTGATTTTTTGTCTAATAGTTCTACCAGTTTCAGCTATATCAGTTTTTGCTTCATGTATTTTGAAATGCTGTTATTTGGTGGGTTCACATTTAGGATTGTTTTTTCTTCCTGGTTTATTGATTCCTCTATCATTATGTAATGTCCTTTTGTGTCATTAGTAATTTTCTTTGCTCTAAAGTATAATTCGTCTCCTCCTACTTTAAAAAAAATATTTGATTAGTATTTGCATGGCATATCTTTTTCCATCCTTTTACTAAAATCTAACTATGTCATCATTTTTGAAGTGAGTTTTTTTTAGACATTATATTGTTGGATCATGATTTTTTTTAAATCCACTCTGCCAATCTCTGCCTTTTAATTGGTTTTAAGACTATTTACATTTAAGGTAATTATTAATATGTTAAAGCTCAAGCCTGACACTTTTTTTTCTGCATTTGTTTCTTCTGTTTCTTGTTCCTCTGCCTCACATTTCTTGCCTTCCTATGGGTTACTTAAGCATTCCATTTTGATTTATTTATGGTGTTTTGAGTTTGGCTGTATCTCTTTCAGTAGTTTTGTTACCGACCTGGGTTCTTGGACTCTTTAAGCAACAGAAATTCATAAGAGGCCAGATGAGAAATTCAGACAAGGCTTTATTTATTGGGACTCGTGCTGCAGCATGACGGAGCAAGAACAAGTAACAGATGCCCTTGCTCACTCCCAGAGGTGGAGGGGTGAAGTGGTCTCTTAAGTGGGATAAAGGCAGAAGCAAATCAATGGGTGAGGCTGGAGGGGAGGCTTGGGTGGTCTGCCCACCCCCTTGGTGGTGCTGTGTGAAGGGATCATGTGCAGTTCCCTGTTTTTGCTCCTGGCACCTCAGAAGTGGCGGTTGGGTTTTGGCCTTTTTATATCTTATTGCTCTTAATTTGCTCCAACTGGGCATGCATGCAGTTATTTTTAGTCCCTTATAGTTTCTTTGTATTTTGTTGCTTGTGGAGACATTTGTCTAGGTGCAAGCATTCTAGTAAAGGATCCCAAGTCCCAGGTCCCAGCCTATCTCAGTTTTCTTAGTGATGTTCTGGGATCTACAACATACCTGACTTAACCAAAATCTACTGATATCAACATTTTACCACTTCAAGTGAAGTTTGGAAAACTTTCTTGCATTTCCTTTTCTATTTGCAATATCGTCTTGAGTATCAAATGGTATTACAAACTTTGATTCAATTATCAGATATCATTTGTAAGTCATAAGCAGGAGTGTACTCTACATGCCCATGCCTCCACTCTTTCTGTACTTCTTCGTTCCTTCTCATCTCCAAGATTCCTTCTTTCATGCTTGCCTTTCTTCTTGAAAAACTTCTGTTATCAATCTTTAAGGATACAGCCTGCTAGTGACAAATTATTTTAGTTTTCCTTCACCTGAGAATGTTTTTATTTTCTCTTCATTTCTGAAAACAAAAAAAAAGTTTCACTGGGTATAGCATTTGTGGTTAATAGTTTTTTTCCTTTAGCACTTGAAAAATGTTACATCACTTCCCTCTGGACTCCATGATTTCATGTAAGAAATTTGTCATTCAAATTGGTGTTTCTATAGGTAATATCTCGTTTCTCTCTGGATGCTTTCAAGATCTTTTACTTTCTCTTAATTTTCACAAGTTAAATTATTTTGTCTTGGTGTAGATTTCTTAGGTTTTATCTTCTTTGGTGAGTCACTCACCTTCTTAAATCTGTACATGTGTCTTTCATCAAATTTGGAAATTTTCAGCCTTTGTTTCTTCAAATGTCCTTTTAGTCCCACTTTCATTCCCTTCTCATTTTGCAGCTCTGATGATATGAATGTTGTCTCATTTTTGTTGCTCCACAGGTCCCTGATATTCTGTTCTTTTTTTGGTGGGGTGGGGGGAGGTTCTAGCTCTTTTCTCTGTTTTTTGGATTAGGTAAATTTTATTGATTTGTCCTCATGTGCATAGATTCTATCTTCTTCCGTCTTCTCTCCTACTGAACCAATCCAGCCAGTTGTTGCTGTTGTTGTTGTAATTTCAGTTATTGTGCTTTGCAGTTCTATAAGTTCCACTGGTTTTTGTTTGTTTTTTTTAACTTCTTTTCTTTGTTGACATTTCTTTTTTGCTTTGTTTTAAGAGAATTTGTAAGTGTTTGTTGAAGCATTTTTATGACAGCATATCAGATAATCCCAACATGTGCTTCATCTCAGTGTTTGCATCTGTTGGTTGTCTTTTCTAATTTAAGTTGTGATTTTTCTGTTTCTTGGTATGACAGATGAAATTTTCATTGAGATCTGGACATTTTGGCTGTTATGTTTGGAGAATCTGGGCCCTATTTACGTATTTTATTTTAGTAGGCAGTCATCTTCTTTAGGTTGAGCATATAGGTCCACCTACTTTTGTGGGCTGTGGTTGCAATGATAATTTAATTTCCAGAGTCTTTGCAATCCTATTTTGTCTTGCTTGGTTTATCTGGTGCTTCTGAGGAACTGTCCCTTCTGGTACCTCAGGGTTATCCCCAGGCCGGGACACCTGGTCCCCTAGGTATGGAAAATAAATTAAGCCTGGGGGACCAAGAGGTTTCCTGGTCAGGCACTTGCGAGACTTTCCTTACTGCTAATGTCCAGTTACCCCATTGTCTCCCTGAGGGGCAGGGGACTCTCAGGCACATGAGACAAATGTGTTGTCCAGCTAGACCACTTGTGGTTTGATTCTCTTTGCTAGTAATGCACCTGACCTCCCAATGTCTCTGGATGAATGAGGTGAGTCTCAAGGGACAAAGAAGCTTCCCAGATCAGGTGCTTGATGTATTGGGATACTCTTGCTGGTACCTCCCTGTAGGGGACTGGGCTCTCCAGTCCAGTGGAGAAGGAGCATGGTTCCTGGGCCAGGCCACTAGTTTTGAGCAGGCCTTTCTGTGTACTTTTCTTACCAGTGGTGCTGGGCTTACATTATTTTATTGGAGGGCTTTCTGTTCAATCTGGTGGAGGAATGATTCTATGTGGGGTGACCTTCTGTTATTAGGTTGGGGGTCAAGAAATACTGGACTTTGGTTGCCTTCTTCTCTTGGGTCAGGGGAAGGTATACCTAAGAGACACCTTGCTGTTGTGCTGTCCCTTTGGTGATTGGGTTTCTCACAAGTCTTCCCTCCTCATTTCACCTCTCAGGGCTCTCCTTATGTGTTGCCTTGCATTATTTTCAGGGTTTATACCAGTATTTAGCAGGGAGGAACAGGTAGAAACAAGTCTATTTCCTTTTGTCCAGACCAGAACAGTCTCAGTATTTGCTGTAATATCTTAAGTAAAATACAAAAGTATTCCCTGCCCAAATAATCTATATGGTTTTTTATTGCTTTATATTAGAAATTTCTTTCTAATTTTTCTTTAGATAGGGTCACTTCTAAATGAAAATTTGTGACAAACAAGATTGAAGCTCTTTTGAATATTCATCAATTTTATACAGCCAATGCATATCCACTTCTCTCCCAATCAACACAGCAGTTATGATATCACTTTGAAAAGAGGGAAATGGCAGAGAAAAAAAAAAATTCCCAGTAATGGTCTCCTTCCTTTTTCTTCTCCAGGATGCAAATGTATAGATGATCTTCCTCACAGTCTACGTGGACTGAAAGGCAAGCTTCCAGCCACACTGACAAAGCTCACAATCAGCTACAAACAGTCCTCCCATTTTGATCCCTTCTTTGTTACAGTGTCTCTCTTCTCCATTTCCTGATCCTCCTAATCTTAGTACAGCAGTTTCTTATCAGGAAGAGCTTCAGGAAGAGCTTGCTTCAGGAGAAAGGATGCAGACAGAGCCTTGAGTGTCAGGTGAGAACTGGCTCAAACCAGCTGTGTGGACGTCAGCCTGCTGTAAGACAAAAGGCTGGTGAGGAAATGCCATGGACTTTATAGTTCAAATTTATAGGACAGAGTTGAAGTTCTCCTTCTTTATAGAGCACACAGTCAAAGGTCTGATTTGTTTGTTTAAGTACTAAGAACTTAAAGGAAAGTTTAAATCATTGTTACCATGCCTTTGTGCTGCAATCAAAATGGCCTTTTCCCTCCTGGCCACCTTTATTTATTTATTTCTTAAATTTATTGAATATTTATATATTCTTTTTCAGATTCTTTTCCATTATAGTTTATTACAAGATATTGAATATAGTTCCCTGTGCTATACAGTAGGTCCTTGTTTTTTATCTATTTTATATATAGTGCTGTGTATATCTTAATACCAAACTCCTAATTTATCCCTCCCTGCCCTTTTCCCCTTTGGTAACCATAAGATTGTTTTTCATGTCTGTGAGTCTGTTTCCGTTTTGCAAATAAGTTCATTTGCATCATTTTTTTTATTCCACAAGTAAGTGACATCATATGATATTTGTCTTTCTCTGTCTGACTTACTTCACTTAGTATGATAATCTCTAGGTCCATCCATGTTGCTGCAAATGCTGGTCACCTTTAGATAACTAACGTTCATTGAGCACCTATCATTTATCAACCAGAATTCTAACCATTAGTCTACTGTGCAGTGTAGGTCTGCCCATAATAACAATGGTGGTGGCAGGAATCATAATGATATTGTGCTAATAATAACCAGTGTTTATTCAGCACTTATACTATTCTAAATAATTGCTTTTTATGAATAAACCCATTTCATCTGCCTAACAATGCTAAGAGGTGGTAACTACTATTATGCCTATTTTACAAATTAGGAAACTGAGGCAGTGATATTAATTAAGTTGACCAAGGTCACACAGCTGGTAGGCAGAAGGGCTGGGATTCAAACTTGGGCAGTGTGACATCAGAACATGCTCTCTCTTGGTCATTACGCTTCTGTAAAATAAAGAAGTCTGACCACACAACAACCACAGCAATAACAGTACAACAACAACACAGCAATAACTATGGCAACACTAGAAAGGACAATTAATTGAGTGCTTATTGTGGTTCAAAATTTGTGCCATGTGTTTGGCGTGCATTTCTGCATATAAATTTCATCATAACCTATAAAAGGAGAACTATTCTTATCCTTACTTTATAGTGCTGCAGAGATGTCACGAGACTTGCTGAATATCATTACAACTAATAAGTGGTGCAATCAAGATGGAGGTCTAGGCATTGTGCTTTTCTATAAGTTGGCAAAGCAAAATAAAACTGAACCTCTAAAATAATTATTTACTATTTGTGGAACTTTTGCCATAATTGAAATATGTATATTTTAAACCTCTACTTAGGAATATATTCCTAAAGATTGAAGGATCATTACCTTCTGAGCCATTTATCCAAAATTAGGACCATGGAAACAGAAGGCGGCTCCTTGTAAGATAATCAGAGATAGAGGTTGGTAGACTGCACTGAGCTTGTCTTTCCCCAGATGCAAGATGGATTTGTTAGACTGACAACTTAATGGAAGTTTGACACTTACATTAACCTGCCTCTGAACCTCGATCAAGCCTTTAGAAAACCTTAGACAGCAATTTTACTTTTAGGGTGCATTTTTCTTTATAAGTGGTTTATTTAAACTGGATTGCTCTTTCACTGGGGGTTTTAAAAAGAAAAAAGAAAACTGACGTAAATGATAGCACTATATCCACAAATACATACTTTCAAATCTTTCTATTCTAATTTCCAGCAAAAAACAGAGGCCTAAGATAATTAACAAAAAACATCGTTCTATCATTCAAAGACAACACAGTTAATAATCTGCTGAAGTGATTCATCTTTTCTCTTGAACCCTAAAGAGAACATCTTTAAATGAACTTTTCTAAAATTGCAAGTTTTGAAAACCTGTTTGTAAGTTTATATTTTATAAACAGAGTGTTTGTCTGACTGAAGAAATATGCAGTTTAAACTTCAATGCAGCACAGTTTTTCTGTTAGATATGACCTATTTCACAAGCAGTGTTTAGGTATTCAGACTTAATTATATGCACCAATCCAAACATGAAATTTCTTCTTCCTTTTTTGAGATTTGTTTTAAAGTTATGATAAAATTAGCTAATTTAAAAAAAACTTTAGTGCCTTTCAATCATACAGTGAATTTTGATCATGTGTCACACTTTTAAAAGTTGCTTTTAATCACATCTACCAAATCTATTCCTAAAAGAGATTTATATTTATATTTCAAAAGAACAATAATAATAGCCTGGAATGAATGGGGACATTTCATCATGTGATTCTTTAAAATCTCATGAGTAGGGGGTCAAACTTTTAGTGACTAGTCTGTAATGGAAAATTTATAAAAGGTCTTTAAACTCTAGGCTTTCCATGGAGCTGCTTGCTCTTTGCTCAGCAAATATTTACTGTGTTCCTACTATGTGTAAAACACTGTGGGAGGCTTTCAAGATGAATGAATCAGACAGGATCTAATCTCACAACCTGGTTAAAGAGAAGAGGCAATAAAGTGCATTCACAAGCAAATGTATTAGAGAGAGGTATGTGATAAATCCCATCGGAAAGATACAGATAAAATACTAACTAGGAGTCTTGAGAAGGGAGATCAGCCTTGACTAGATCCAGAGCAGAATTCCATCGAGAAGCAGATATTAGAACTGGGGCTTAAGAATGGCCTGGATTTCATGAAGTAGAGATGCATTTCAGGTGGAGGTATTTGGAATTGAAGTCCCACCACAGGGGAGGGAAAAGACAAATTGTATTTGGGAAGGAAAGTGTCAGCAATCTAGACTAGAGAGTTGGGTAAAATAGGTGATAATAGAGAATTGGGTGGGAAAGAGTAGTTAAAGGCTTTGAAGCTTTGTCTGTAGGCCATGGAGAACTACTGAAGTGTCAGATCTCAAGACTGGCATATCTCAACCATGATTTAGGAAGAATGGTTTTCTAAGAGAATCTCAGAGAGAATGAGAGCTGGAGAGATTAGAGGTGATGAGACCAGTTAAATGGCTATTAACAATGGAGTGATGGCACTGGGAACAGGACATGAAGGGAAGTTATAGGTGATATAGCAAAAAAAAGTACAACTACAACTTGGCAAAATATTTGTTGGTGTGCGTATTGGTGCTGGTTAGGGGAGGGCAGACTTAGTAAGGAAGATTGATAGCACTCATTGCAGAAATAGGAGAGTCCCTGGGGGAGAGCTTGTTGTGGTGCAAGGAAAGATGGTGATTTAGATTATAGTGGTGTTGAATTTGAACTGATGGGAAATAGGGATGTTGAGGAACTAGAGGTGTAGAAAGGGAATTGAAGAGACCAAATCTGATTAGAAATAGAGCCTTAGATACCTCAGCTCTCAGACCGCAAGTTATGCAGGTGACTGATTAAATTTAAGTGTATTTCCAATTAGCGCTAAATGTATATTTCAGAACCTGCCTATGAAAAGAACATTAGCACTCCAATTAAAAAGCAGAGGGCCATAACTACAATTTGTATTATACCAACTGCAAGAATGAAGCCCCAAATTACATATACCGTATAGGATCACTGATGAAATCAAATGAGCCTTGGGCTTTCATTCTTAGTGTGTACGAATGGATATATTTTTAGTCTCCCCTGAAAACCTGGCATGTTTCTTCATGGATTGAAACAAAGCCATTAGCTCTTATACACTCCTACTTCTTGCTTGCTTCCATCTACCTCCTTTGCATTTATTTGTTTGTTGAGAGTCTTTATTTACAGACTTTTTTTTTTATTTACAGAGTTTGTTTTAGAGACTTCATTTTTAGAGCAGTTTTAAGCTTTTAGCAAAATTGAGGGGAAGGTAGAGAGATTTCCCATATACTACCTGCCCCCACACATGCACAGCTTCCCCCAACATCACTCACCAGAATTACTTTTTTTTTTTTTTTTACCGAAGATGACCCTACATTGACACATCACAATCACCCAAAGTCCACAGTTTTTCTTAGGATTCATTATTGTTGTTGTATATTCTTCGGGTTTGGAGAATGTATAATGATATATATTCATCATTATAATATCATACAGAGTATTTTCATTGCCCTAAAATTCTCTGTGCTCTGCCTATTCATCTCTCCCCCTACATCCCAACCATGGCAACCACTGATCTTTTTCTGTCTCCATAGTTTTGCCTTTTCCGGAATGTCATATAGTTGAAATCAAAGTATAGCCTTTTCAGATTAGCTTCTTTCACTTAATAATATGCATTTATGTTTCAGTATTTATTCACTTAGGAAATTAACAACATATTTGAATTCTAGTCCACGTCACTCTTGATACTAGGGATATTTACATACTCTTTTCTTAAACTATACATAATCTTATGTAGAATTTAGTAAAATAGAAATATCATAATATTTTTAATATTTAAAAAGTAAATTGTTTTTAAAATTTGCTTTAGTAGGACAAATTTTCAACACAATTTCCTTTTATTTGCAGAGCTAAATGAAAATTGACTGTAACTTTGAAAAGTGTCTTACAAAAAATAAATAGATTTTTGGCAACCTCAGGTAAACAGTGATACACTAACTTTTTAAGGTAAACCTTATCAAGTTGGTCTCAAATGGATAAAGTTTTTTTTTTTTTTTCTATCACAGAATTAGATTTCAGGATTTCTAACCCCTCACCTCAAGTTTACCCCATGCCATTCCTTCTTGTTTCCTTCCCATTATATCAGGTTTCCATTTTGTGATCTGTGTACCCATGGTTGTTTAAGAAGCAGTCCACACCTCTAGCTCATAAACATCACTTCCTCTGTCTCCTGATTTATTCAAATGGCTGATACTTGAGCCCATTGGATTGTTTACACTAACAGCGTGGAGTCAAGAGTACTCATTACCTCCACCTCAAGCTATCCATAGATCAGCAGCATGAAGCGAGATGCTTCATATTTCATTACTTCAAGACCAGATCTCCTTACTTAATCCTTTACTTCCCAAGCTTTATGCTTTGGGCCCTCACTCACCCACTTTGTTGATGAGTCAATCGAAATCAAAAGGATGTTTCTTTTTCCTCCCAGATCACTATATTCACTTCCATGTTTTCTGTCATCATAGAAATAACAAATTGGCATTGATTTATTGTTTAACTAACTCTGAAAATCTGTGTGCTTTCCTACTGCAAAGAGAGAGTCACCAATCATCCATGTCTTTGACAGGTGGAAAAATGTACTGAGTACAAGTTGGATGGAATCATTTTTCTAATTTAAAGAAAAAATAGCTTTTATTTGCAGACTAAGTAGATATGAAAGCCAAAGCCAAATGGTAGTCTCTGCATCACATTATCAGCTGACGATACTCTCCACATGACAGATGACTTTTTAAGTTAAAAAATAACATTAAACTCTATTTAACTCAGGTAACTGATTATCATGAAAAAAGATTTCTTAGGCCATTTATTTTCAACAGACTTTTTCTTCTCACTGGCCAATAATGTCTATCATTGCTCATTTTGGCTTTGGAAATGTTTCTCTTAAATTTCATCTGCTCCAAGTCAAAGAGTTCCTGAACTACAGAGGTCTTATGATAGAAACTATTAATGGTGTTATAAGTAGAGTTTGTATTCTAGTTCATCACTGGTATGCTTTGCCCTTAGGGTAGAAGCACAGCTTGCTGTATAGAGGTTTTGCTAACTGTTGCAAAGAATTCAGTCCTTCTTGGAGGCCATTTCTACCCCCAGGCATGCCATTCCCTACCAGTGGTTCCCGCCACGTAGGATCTATCAGTTCACCTGCTGGCATGATCTTCGACTCTTAGGGTTATTCCTAATTCCTGATTTCCTGCTAAGGATGTGCTGGTCTTTTATGCTCCAGTCCAATGTCTCATGTAGGAACAGGACTGATTGCTTTTCAGAGATTAAGGTTGAAGAGAGATCAGGTCTCAGAATTCACCCATGAAGAGTTCACTTAGGGTAGGCCAAGTGGAAAGCCAACTCCCAATATGTTACTTAGAAGGTTGGGTCCTCCTGGTCTTGCCCTTGTTCTCCTGTCTCATTTATGACTCAAAATAAATAATAAAAAAGTAGTTTCTATCTCGCTCATCCTTACACCCCTCCCCAACTGAGCGGATGGTAAATGAGAGATGAAAAAGTGAGTGTCGTTGGGGAGACACAGCCTCACGTGTGTCATGGGTGGTTCTTGTAGGAAAACTTGACATTGTTAATTCAGAGAATTACAGCTACCTTTGTTGAGTCTCTGAAATGCATCTATTCAGGTACTTGTCACACTACAGGAAGGGCTTACATGTTTGCACACCCACCATCCTACACACACACACACACACACACACTTTTAAACACTTATTCCTTTTTAAAATCCCATTGTCTATCTAGTACTGGCATCATGGTATGTGCTTTACAAATATTTGTTGAATAAATAAAAGCATGAATGCATAACATTGTAAAGATTTCTCAGGTACTTCTAGGCTGGTTGATTGGTTTTCAAAATGTTGTTGATGCACAGAAGTGGAATAGACTTAGGGACCAGGGCTAAAGAGCCAAACCCTTGCCAAGGGCTTACTTTCACTACATGACTCAGACTCTTCTGATCTATTTTGAAGGTATAACCCATCCTATACATTCAAAAGATTCTAATTTTAAATGTGTAACAGTTGGGCTTTGAAAGATTTTCAATTACCTGAGCTAACTAGAAATACAAAAGAGGTTAGAAGGGTCATTGTAAATCTCCCTGCCTCTAATATCTGGTAAGAGATTGGCTTTCCATTAACTTTTTTTTTTTTTTAAATTAAAGAATGAGTGAAACAGAATTCAAGGGCTAATGAACAAGGTACTGAGAACAAACCATTTTCAAACACATTCACATACTTCGAAGCACCACTTTACTTGTTAGAATAATTAGTAACTACTCTTACTTGAACTAGGATAATTACTAGGCCATTTTTTTTTTTTTGGTTTTTGGTTTAGTTATTAGTAGTACTTGAAAAAATAACAAAACTGCATTTACAAAAGTTCCCATCCTTTAACCTGTTCATTACTTCAGAACACTTCCTGTGCCAGGTAACGTGAACTAGTGAGTTTGGGCTAGAACAGGTACAGAGGTGGCACTCAATGGGACATGGTAGGCTGTTCTTCAGCTGATCCGGTCTAATCTTTTAAGGATGCTTTCCTTTTCTATGTCTTGGTCTCATGTTTGATATAAACAAAATTGTTGCCACTACCTTGCTAAGATCAAGAGATTTCTGAGACTCATCCCTCAGCTCTAGTTCTAAGCACTTGCATTCATGTCTAGCTGATCTGCTTTCAACTTGGATAGACACCCACTCAGAGAATAAGCACCTGGCCTTATAAACCACTATTGGAAGAGTGAGAAAAAAGAGCTTATTTAAGCAAGCTCTACTTTACTAATTTTTATCCCACCTGGAATAATTTGTTTGCAGTCTTTCAAATGCTAGAAAACTGTGGCTATGTAAGAATTGTGTTGGAGAAGCACTGGTCTCACTGAGCAGAAGGCAATCCTGATAGGAAGTCTTTCACATTAATCTGATGAGGACTGAGCTAACCTATGTAAAATGTGAGACTCAAATCAGCTTCTTCACCCCAGGATCGTGGAGGACCACCACTTAAGCTCAGAAATGAAAATTAATAGCTTCAATTATTTTCAAATCAGAGGAGACATTGACTATCCACTTGCTTCTTCTCAGCTCCTAAATTCCACTCTATTAGGTACACAACGGCTTTTCGTCTTTGTGTGGGCAACATTTAATGCACATTGGAAGTTAGAATGGACTGTGGAAAGTATTGCTTACTGTGTGGAGGACTCAGTGGACCCATGCAATATGCTGGGTTTTATGCCACATAATAATGACTAACAATTGAAATAATTTAAATCTTTATTAATTATCATCTACCATAAGCATAACTAATGCATAGGGAAACTGAGAACTTATATATATAATATTAGTAATGTGCATAATTTTAGTTTTAAGCACTTAAACAAACTCATAAGTGTATTATAGAAGGATATATTTATGTATGTGTGTATATACATGTTACGCAATATATGTAACACACGTGTATATAATGAGAGAGAGAATTTGGAGGGCACAAATTATAAGCATAAATTCATAATGTTAGCTGAAAAGCTGCCAAATCATAAATAGGGGTCAATGTCTGCTTTAAACTTTGAGAACAATCTTGGGAACCAGATTCTCCTTGTACTGACTGCAATGCAGTCACACTTCTATGAGAATTTCCTCCTAAGAGTCTCAGTGTAAATTTTGATGCATAGCTTGTGTTTTCTTCTTATATTTAAAGAAGCTTTTAAAAAAAAGAGGAAATGTTGCATCAATTTACGTGACAGGTAGATAGAGCAGTGCTTATAGATGATAATTATGCTGCAAATAAAACATAAAAATGCCACACAAATAATTTGGCACCTTCAAAATAGCTTGACTCGTTTGAAAGTGTCTGTTGACAAGATCATACAATTATTTCAATTATTCATATCTGAGGCTCTTTCCTCTGAAGTGCCTATTAAGAACAACTGTCTTTCATTATTTTTTCTTGATGACATCCCCATTGTCCTGTTGTTGTACTATTCTGATTTTTTTTTTTTTTTTTTTCTCTTCAAGTGTCTGGGGATTTTTCTCCTTTTCTCCAAGTTAATGCATATCAAAGTTCCACAGCTTAATTTCAGACTTTCTAATTAAGTATTAAATTGTGCATGAACTCTTGTTTATTGGGTAAAGCTTATTCATTCCTCTAGATATGCTCCTGCATATCCTTCAGAGAAGGAACACAGCCACCTGCCAAGATATTCCATTTAATTGTTTCCCCAAAACCTTTTGCCTAATGATATATTTCAGAGAACACTTTAACTTATTTGAACTATATGTTGAGGTCTAACACTAGTCATGAAAATAACTTAGAGAGGGACCCTATAGGAAGAGTATTGTTAAAAAATAGACATGGATTAGGCTCTCTGGACACTAACAAAAATTATGATTGTGTGAATCTGTTCCAAGACACAGGTTTCTTTTATTAGTGAATGCTATTGAGTTTTATTAGTGAATACTATTAGAAATTAGTCATTTAGAACTCAATTGATAGGTATTTTTGTTCATTATAGTTTGTTTTTAATTTAATTTAGAAGGACAAGAGTGTACTTGAACAATTCTCCAAGCTTGAACAGCTTTTGTCCTATTTATGGACCAGACAGAAAAACAAGTAACAGTAATAAAGGCTTTCCTGTCCAAGAAAAATGACATCCAAGAGTCCTGACCATAGTCATGGACTGCATCATTCAGTAGCTGTTAGCAATCTCTGGAGAACTGCAAAGCAAAGGAAAGGCCACAAATGATTGGTGAGTTTGTACTGTGGTTTCAATCAATGGACTAGCAAATTTTGCATTGAATTTAAAAAGCAGTGACTATGCAGATGGCTATTAGGTATCACAAGCCACCAGGTGCAATGGGGCTTTATAGTAGAAAAATAATGTCTACCACTGACTACACAACACAAACCAGAAGTGCATCATTTTTGACCTGAACTAATCCTTATAACAAGGTTACCCATTACCATACTCATTTTTACCAACCAATGAAGAGTAAAATGCACTCACTTTAATTAATTTGCAAGACATCATCTAAACAGAAAGTGATCTAGCTAGGAATCAGACCCTTACCTTTCCCAAAGTATTTCCAGCATTCACATATACACCCTTCATTGATACTTTAAAAGTTTAAATTATATAATATGTACTTACATAGATCATATAATCATAGTATTTGTAATAATGTTACATACTTTCAATTAAAGAATATATTAATTATTATTGCATACTTTAAAAATTTCAAGGGGTGCAGACATATATTGAATAAAAAGCCTAATAAAAAAGTTAAAAGTAGTTGATTGGCATTGTTTTTAAACTTGTAAATAGTGAGAAGAAACTATTCCATAACTGCATGAAGCTAGCCCCATCTTTGATAGCATATTTCTCAGTGTGATAAGAGGATCACTGGTGGTCTCTCCCAAAAAGCAATTAGAAAGCATTATTTTATCAAGTGGTTCTATAGGGCATCATATCAAACCAATAGCACAAATATGGGAGGGCAATGAACTGTTGTGCATGCTCAAATTTGCAGGGTTGAGAAATATATAAGGTAAATGGTGAGGGCAGAATGTTCTGCTGTAAGTTCATTTTATGGGAGAAGGGATTTTTTAAATGGTTCTTACAGGATCCTTTTGAAAAACTGTGTTGTAGATTGGTATATATCCTGACAGGACCCTGGTGATGGGTGAAGCAAGGCAGATGCATTGACTACATGGAAAAACTAAGCCAAAGCAAAACATATACCTCACTTCTATCAGCTGATCAGTCCATCACTTTCAGTAGTATGTCTCTTGATCTTGATTTAATATTGAAGGAAACAGCTAAATGTGGAAATAAATATGGAATATAATCAGATGTCTATCATTTTGAACCTGTAACTTTAGGGCCAAAATACCATGACTTTTATAAAAGAGTCTAAAATTGCAGTTTTTCTTAAGAATACTGAATACTGTTAAAATGGCTATGGCCCTGTGAATTTAACTTTTTCCCAGAACTTTATTTTCTTTGTTCATCAAATAAAACTATGGATTCTATACTATTGGCCACACTTCAAAAACCATGAGCAAGTGTTACAACAGAACTTCAAGAAACATTTTTCAGTGGCAATTAAAACTAAATTGAAGATTAGGATACAATTTGCTGTTTTCTCCTAAGACGATATATTTCGATCCTCCCGGGCTTCACATCTCAGGAGTGCTTGAAGCGTTAACAGACCTAATAACGTTCCAAATGGGTCTTGGAGAAAGAGAAGATAGCACAATGAAGTTGACAAATGCGTGTGCAGTGATAGAATTTGTGTTTTGTGCTTACTTTTCCTTCCTTTCTTTCTTGTGTATGGTGGGGGAAGGAGGCCACGGATGGGTAGGATATGTGATCAGCTGTTACCAATCAACTTTGGAAACTCCCTTGTGGTTTGACATTTTTGAGAATTGGCTTGGTCTTCCTGTTGGAAATCATCCAAACCCCAGAGGAGGGCTCTTTGTCTCAATAGTAGTTACTAATAAACAGAAATACACATGATATGTTTGTCTTTCTTATTTTTAGATAAGGTTAATTTGTTCACTATATGTTTATAACCATGTTCTCTCCTAAAAAGTATATTGGAATATACAGTAGTTACTAATATTTGTTAGATTTTGTTTTGCACGACTGATTTTGAGAATGGAGTACAATATGGACATTTACACCATCACTAAATCACTACATTGAATTCAAGTACATCTTTTTTTTTTTTTTTTTGCCACACTACACATCATGTGGGATCTTAGTTCCCTGACTAGGGATGGACCTGCACCCACTACGGTGGAAGCACGGAGTCTTAACTACCTAACTACCCAAATTCAAGAACATCTTGATTTAAAAGAGTAGAGTTGAAGAAACTGCTCACAATCAGTTTAGAGTCTCGTGGTTGATTCCCCCCCCCCCAAATTTAAAACTAAATATCAGTTTTGGGGTGAAGTCAGTATATGATTTAAATCCTATGCTTCTCCTATGAAGTACACACTCTTGTCAATACTATTCTGTAGTTGGGGAAACTGAGCCTTAGGAAGATTACTGAGATGACTGGCCCAATGTCGCACAGCTAGGAATGAGAAGACTCAGAATTTAAACCCAGGTCCACTTGACCCCAGATTTCTGCCTCTCATTTTGACGTCAAACAAACATCGTCATCCACCCCAGTTTTTAACCTGTTGTCCGTGGCAGTAATGATTACCAATTATCTGATTTTTTTCTTTAGCTTTTATACACATGACTCTTACTTCAGCCACTTCCTTACATGAAGAAAAAATCATAGAGGTAGGTGCAAAACTTCAAAGTTTCAAGGAAACAAATGATATGAAGGAAGCCAGAGCAACTGTTGTAAGTACACAAGACAAAGGCAACCTGACGGACATCTTTATCTGCTATTAAAAGGTAAAAAGAACATCGGCTTAGCCATCGCCAAACATCCACCCCTAATATTTAATCTAAGTCATTTTTAGTTATGCAAAATTGGCACAAGCCAATGATTGCCTATGGATAGAGTTTATAGAGTGGAGAGATTGCCAAAATACTATTATGGACTTTTTCTTTGATTTCTTACCTTCTCACCTTCCAGAAAAATGTTTAAGTGGTCTTAAAGTATGAACCATCTGACCTCCTTCCCTTTTCAAGTGAGTGTGTGTGTGTGTGTGTGTGGTGTTTGCTATGAGGTACCACCTTTAGGGATCAGGTTTTCATAGGGTCAGATGTAGGACTTTCAGAATGTGATAACTCTTGTGAAAATTATGAAAAGGTTTCATTTTTCCCTTCCTCTCCTCTTTATTCTAAGCATTGGAGATTATGCTTTGAGACATTTCACTTTATTGGTTTTTCCTCCATCGTGATCAAGAAACTGATCTATGTCAAAGTCAGAATGAGTCAGACAATAAGAAACCAAAGTGTCTTTGGACCAGTGAGTATGGATGTACTGAAAAGGAACTCAGCAAACTCCCTCTCTTTCTGGGTGTTTAACCACATGCAAGCAGGATGGCATGGTGGTTTCACAGTGGGTGCGGTTCTTCTACCTCTCCTCCCACAGACTCCTCTTTCTTTCTTCCCCTGCATGTGTTTCAAATTGGAGCAATGGTGGGTGGGAGAAGCAAGAGCTTCCCTGTAACTATAAATAGTAAAGCCAAGAATCTGAGTGTTCCAGAGGGGAGGTAGAGTGAGATAGAGTGGGAGAGGTGGGAAACTCCCCAAATTTAATCAGTTGCATTGCTTCAAACCAAACCAACTTCTATAGCCTATTAGGAGTATTGAGAAAATATGTGCTGAGCCTCAAACCCAATCTGAAAACAAACAAACCAAACCAAACGACAACAGTAACAAAAGAAGCCATAATAGAGATGGTCCCTGATAGATAGTTACCTCCCTTAACTTTTCAGAAAAATACAGTTATAGTCAGGACTAATGTGGACCAAAAGCCATGGAAAGATTGACGGAAATTCATTTTAAAAAAGCCACACACATGAAAATAATTTACACAGGAGGTTTTCTGCACCACAGCTGTGCTGGTTATTTATTTTGGACCAGTTTGTGCAAAAAGTGGTACCAAAAATGGACTCAATTCTCGCTTGATAACATTAAAAAAGTCAAACTAGTCCCCTGAACTCAACACCCCCTTTCCTGAATAGGCTGCTTTTTAAAGGCAGATGGTCTTCTGAGTCTCCAGGTATTCATTTCTTTAGCTTTTACTTTAAAACTCCAACCCTGGATCTCATCATTTCTAGTCTATATATCTCTTTTACATAGATTTCTCCTACAACTTACATATACCCAGAATATATAGAGTGGAAGACAGAAGACTGAATAGGGTCACTGTTTAGTGTGTGAGCCTGTATCTGCCTCAGGGTGGGAAAGATGCTTGTAAAGAGTACTTCCAGACCCATAAAAGTTATACAAAAGAATACTCTAGAACACCGTCGCCCCACCCCAGACCTTAGACATCAGAGGATAGAGTTGCACCTGCTTTGATGCTTGCCGATTTTCCTCTAAACTCCCGAGCCAGGATGAGGCAAGTGGTTTATGGAGTCCCAATGCACCTTGCAGGGTGGGATCTCCACCGCACCTTGAATTCAGTAGACCTTGGTGCCTCAAAGCCAGCCAACACTTGTGCAAATGTGTGACATTTATTTAAGGCATTTGGAAACCAAGATCTCATGCACATACAATCAGAGGCTTCTGGTGTCAGTAGTCATTGAATTATCTCTGGCAATGAAGGAGATGGGGATTGATATATCAAAACTCTGCCTTTGTGAAAAGGGATTTTTTGTATAGTTCTGATCTGGTTCATAATCATATTCATTATTTGGATTTATACAGTGTCTTTCTTCCATGTTGCCAAAGTGCTTCTTGGACAATCTAGAATTATAGTGAATTAACTCTTTTAGGTCAATGCAAGGTTCACCTCTTAGGCCACCTCCCAATGGGATGGATTTGTTTTCGAGAAGAACTCATTCCCTGAAGATAAGCACTTGTCATTCATAACTAGAGCGTTTGTTATATTTCTGAAGGGAGGGATCATTGTTGAGGTTATTTCCCAGTGCCTAACATGTAGCCTTGGGCATAAAGGCTTATGGCTGACATCTTATTTTATAGATCAATCTATTAAAGCACAAGGAATCAAAGTTATGCTCCAAGTGTCATAGTCTATCTGAAATAAACTTTCAAACAATGCTAAATCCATTCAGAAACCCCATCCTTTCTTCACTGAAAATGCTGCATGCCACTGAAAATCAATTCTGGCAGACATTGAAACTCTCACTGACCCAGACTAACATATTTAATTCAGAAAGGATGTTTCCCCAATTTTTTATTTCCTTTCTTTTGCCAGGTTTGTATTAAAATGACCAGAAGCCATAAAAATTAAAATCTTCCAAAGCAAGGATTTTTTTCTCTCACATTAATCTACCAATATACAGATGTCAAGTTCCATTTCATGAGCAGAATCCATGATAGCACAATAAGAAAAGAGTCAGTTTGTTGTCAGCTCTTAATTTTTTTAGTGAATCTGACATTTGATAGGTTCAGCTTTACCACAACTGGAGCAGTGACCTTGATTTTTTTCTGAATTTACTAGAACATCTTTTTTTAAAGAAAGAGAACAGAGTTGGTCTAATGAGACCCATGAAATTTCCTGTCTGTTCTTGTGAGCGTATTTTTAATTTTGTAATTAAAAATTGAGAACATAGACATTGGATCAAAACTGGACCTTATTTTTATTCTTGATTCAAAGACATGAACATGTCAAACACGTCACCTTTCTAACTGAAGAAAATCAGCATAACCTTTTCACAAAAGAAACAATGCCTCACTTTAGCTTGATTTTTTTCCTGGGAGAAAAAAAAAAAAAAAATGACATCCTTCTGTCGGCTCCTTGACAGAGTTGATATAAAACAGTCCTGAAAATAAGTCCTAGCTCTAAGTATAAGCCTGAAATATAGGCTGAAAGAAATAGGTTATCTTGCCACCAGGGGGCGTTAGATGCTCCAATTGAGATATCCCCCAAAGAAAGGGTTTGGGTGTGCTGCCATTTCTCTTGTATTCTTTCTTGTTGGTGTCCTTGGGACACTTTGTATCCGTGGAAAAGCATTGCCCTTCCTCATGGAATGATACTGTAAAGAGAAATAAAAACAACAAAAAAGACCTTGGGATTGAAAGAGGGGAAGAGGCTGAAGGCTGTTGGTCCCAGTGGAAGGGTTAGGAAATTCAACCAGCTTGCAAATTATGTGATCTTGGAAAGCCCTGTGTGCATATCCAGAAGGATACATTTGAATCCCTTTGTATCATGATTCTTGTGTTCACTATTTACTAGGTACTAAACATTTGTGTTCCCTCCCAAAGTTCATATATTGAAGCCCTAAACTATATTATGATGGTACTTGGAGGTATATGGAGGTAGGGCATTTGGCAGGTCATGAAAGTGGAGCGCTAATGAATGGGATTATTACTCTTATAAGAAAAGACCTGAGAGAGATGATCTCTGTCTCTCTGCATAAGAGGATACAGCTAAAAGTTATCTATGCGCAAACCAGGAAGAGTGTTCTCATATGAACTCAGTTGACTGGTACCTAGATCTTGGACTTCCCATCTTCCAGCACTTCCCAGCTTCCAGAAATAAGTGCTGTTTAAGCCACCCAGTCTATGGTATTTGTTAGAGCAGCCCTAAGACACGATTGATACTTCTTAGCCTTTAAGTTTTTCTATCCTTAATTTGGATGTGTAACACTTGCCTTCTAATTTTCTGCTCTAAAACCATAACCAGGTTTTCTTTTAAACCAAGAATTCTAAGCATATTTCCCTAGTTTAATTATATATCATTCATTGACTGAATTAGTCTGAATGGAGTTAAATAAAAAGAGTACACATTAGGGAGAAAAAACATAAGCAAAAATTTATTCTTTTAAATTTATTTATGTTCTGATCAGTAGTTTTTAACTGGGGCAATCCCACCACCACCCCACCACCCCCAACTGTGGGATATTTGGCCATATCTGGAGATATTTTTGATTGTCCTGGCTTGGGAGGGGGGTGTAGCTACTGGTATCTAGCACCTAGAGACTCGGAATATTGCTAAACATCTTATATTGCATGGGACATCTTCCCACAAAGAATTATCTGATTCAAACTATCAGTAGTGCTGAGATTGAGAAACCCTGATTCAGAGCAAGACATATGAGGGAATGCATCTTTATTTTCCTTTGGGATGAGTATTACTGGTTTAAAATATGATGCTCAGCTAAGCTCTCCTGATCCAACATGAAAAAAATTGTCATTCAGGGTAAGCATAAAGACAGGGTAGTTTCAAGTGAGGAAAGACCCATGATATTAAGAGAACATGGAGGCAAGATGGCAGAAATGCTACCAGTAAACTTTGCCAAATAATGCAGAACTGGAGAAAAGTTAGAATTCTACAGATATACAGATATACCAGTTTTCAAAATGAAAAGGCAAATTCTGAGACCTGTTCTTAGTGATATCAAGTGAGGAACTAGTCAGATGTTTTGACTAGCTGTGTTAACTTATCTTGACTAGACTTTGTCTTCTTTTACTTGGCCCAACTGGACAGATGTAATATAAGTAGATTTGAGTGAACCTGTTTCTAGCAATTCATGTAGGCTAGGTGATCAGTTTTAGATATATAAATGTATCTAACATTTGAGTGACCAATGTAGATATAATAACATTTGAGTGACCAATGGATTAATTGCATTTTTGAAAAGGAGTGTCTGGTACCAGTTCAAAGTTTTACATTTAGTCTTTTTCCATCTAATATTTTATCTGGTCTTAGGGGAAGACTGCTGATCAAATTTAAGTTGACCTGAAATCGGGGAGGTGACAGAATTAAGATCAAAAAGACTATTGCAAGGGAGAATAAAGAAAAAAGGAAGTGACAATAGTAACGAGATAAACTTTACTGTAAGTCCTGAAAATCAACAACACAGGAAGAGGTTGGAGAAGTTTGGGGTGAGCAGAAGTTTATACAAAAATTATTTCAATAATTTAGTGGAGGGACTTCCCTGGCTGTCCAGTGGTTAAGACTCCACACTCCCAATGCAGGGGGCATGGGTTCAATCCCTGGTTGGGGACCTAAGATCCTGCATGCTGCACAGAGTGGCCCCCCCAAAAATAATAATAATAATTTAGTGGTATTGGATCCAAATTAACCCAAATGGTTTTTGTCTGCTCTAAGAGATGCATAATGTTCAGAAATTGGAACGTTATCATCTTAGCTCAGACCACACTGGGAAGGATGCATGTCAACTATCTCATGTCAAGAGACACTCTGACAATCTGAAGTATCCAGGGATGAATTACCAGGCTGATCAGGGCCTAGAAACTATGTCATGTGGTGGATAATTGGAAGAACTAGGAAAAAAGAAATGAGATAATTGATTCCACGTACGTAAAGGGCTTTTGGGTAAGAGAAGGTTTAGGCTTTTAGTGATTGCTCCCAAAGAAGGACCTAGCAAGCTTAAGAAGGCAAATTTGGGCTCAAAATAATAAACTGCTTGAAAAATAGGTGGGTTCCTTCAGTTTACCTCCCTGTCACCAGAGGCTGGACAATTAAATGGTGTGGCTTTTTAGAGGCTGTTCAAGCATCAGATAGCACCAGATAGACTCCAAATTATCTTCCAACTTTGGATTTGGTCATTTTTAGATCATCTATAACAAGTGTAAACCCCAAATACTTTTTAGGCTGGTCTGATTCTGTTGATGAATATTACTGCTCTCACATTGTGAAGCAGTTTCAAATTCCCTAAAATAGGGTTTCCCTAAGTGTAAAAGTCACAGATGGTCAGAGTCCTTTCGTATCTCGTAGCCAAAATTTCATGAAGCAAAAAATGGAGATTATGGTATGCTACATTCTCAGAGAGTCACAATGCACATTTGCCTGTTAGAGGCTCTGAAAAGCACTGCACTTAAAAATAAAAACAATTTTTAAATTCCTAAGTGGAGCATTCCAAGTCCTCTACTTTGTCTTCTTTGACTTTGCAGCCTCAATGTCCATAAGCATTCTATGAACCCTTCACTCTGGCCATCCAATAAGTTCTCCTTTACCTTTCCCACCCTTTAGCTCTTGCCATTTTCCTTCATTTGGAAGATTTTAGTTCTTGCATCTGCCTTCAATTCTTGTGTCTTGGGTCTCCCTTCCTGAAAGCAAAGCCTAAAGGAAACCCTACTTTTGCGCTCATCTCACAGTCTAAAAGTGGTCTCATTTCATGTAGCTTACTTATTAGCTCCTGATGGTACATTAGAACCTAATATATTCTGTTGTAACACCTGGTATAGTGTTTCTCACCAAATAGATGTTCAATAAATCTTCCTGGAATTATTAAAGGAACCATGAGGCAGCTGGAACTCTACTGACCCATGCTCAGGTCAATGTAAATATGCTAATTTAAGGTCCTAGTCATTTATAATCTTGAAGATCAAATAAGAAAAAATAGTGTCAAACACTGACAGCATTTTCTTGGGCAAAGCATCAATGTAGTCCATATTGATTTTTTAAAACAAATTACTCTCACTTAGTCACTCTTGTTCTCCTCTTGATGATCACCTTCCAGATGGAACGATGGCTTTGTAGATATCACTATATTTCAATGAATAAGCTGTGTTTTCTATTTTAAGCTGTGTGGTTATACCTTTGCCTGGTCTGGTTTCACATCACAGACTGGACTAACTTGGTGATTTGGCTCTCTAGATAAATCAAATAATATATTCTAGGTCTTCTTGTCAACTTGATGCAGGAGAAAATGGTTTTTGACTCGGATTGTTGCAGGTCTTGCCCTGTAAACCTACATAAGGCTCTCTATACACCTTAAGTGACAGAATTTAAGGCAAACAGTGATTGTCCCTTTATGAATCAGCAAGCAAGGGAAACTTTTTTAAAAAACAAGTAGTGCCCTCCCTGTAAACCACAGCTCTTTTCTTTCCAGGAAAATGTAATGAAAACCTCCCAAACTGGGTAGTTCCAACACCTGATCCAAAAATCATAAATGGAATTGCCCTAGCCAAATTTAAGTAGGAAGTTCACCCAAAGGGAAGTTGAATTATTTCAGGTAGGGATGGATTGTTTTAAAATAAGGGCAATTGAAATGCTTTATCAAATGAGATCTGTTAGTAATGATAATTTCCTTCCCTATAGAATTTTATGTCTACTACTTCTCTCAAAATTTTATCCTCCAAATTTAATAACTTACAGCTCAATGACAGTAATTAAGAAGGAGATTAGTTTTCTAAAGATCAATGGTTATTATTAACTAAAGTTATTCTAAAGTTTACATAAAGAGAGTGATGAAGATATTTACTTAGAAATTAGAGAAATTAGAAAATACTTAGAAATTAGAGAAATTAGAAAGTAGAAAATATTTCCTCCATCCCAAGAAGTTTTTCTCTGATTGGAATGAAGTTAGAAAATAATTGAAGTTTAAAAAATACTCAAGTAGTTTGTGCATACAGAGTATATACATTGTGCCCTTTCTTCAAGACAAAGTCATTGAATAATTACTTAGATCTTATTTTTCCTTCTATCTTCTTTATCTATAGCATTAACATTAGGATTAAGGAGCAAGATTATAATTAGCCTACCATTTCTTAGCCTTTTAGTGGTTAACATCAAATCCCTGAAAAGCTGTGATTCAGTATCCTGAGATGTCTAGTCAAATGCCAAGTGCACCAAAAGTAAAGAGAAGTAGAAAGAAAATTACCTTTTTTTTCATTGAATAAGGAAATAAATCTTCTACAAGGATGCGCAGATGAAGAAACTCAAGTGTTCAGTTCTAACTCTTTGAAGGACTTTACTATCTATTTCTGCACTGACTATCTTACAGCCAGACTCCTAATTTAGAACTTCATTTGTCTTCCAGAGGAGGAATGAAGATGTTCATTGCCCTATTAAATTGTTATTATCAAATGATCAAGTTCTAGTTAAGGATTTTAGCTAAAGAATGTTCAAGCATCTGAAAGAAGTAGGGGACTCTCATCAAGATATTTGCCTTTCAATACACAACACCTAAGGCAGTTGTTACTTAGATCATTCTGGCTTTGCCTCTTTACCTCAATTGGATGATGGGTTATTCACCCTTATATTCTCTTTCTCCTTCAGTAGCCTGAGGGACTGGCCATCCTAAAAGTCTTCCCCATGTTTCTGTGACTACTTCTAGAATCTTCCTTTAAAGGACTTATTAATCATGCTTCACATCTGGCCTTCTCTCTGCTTTTCCTTGGTGAACACATACATTCCAAGTATAGGAGAGATAAAACTTTATCCTTTATCCTCTTGGGTTCAATCCCTAGGGCTTTGCAAATTAAATTGACAAAATACAGATTAACAGGAGAAAAATGGATCAAAGACTTGAACATAAGACCTGGTACCATAAAACTCATAGGAGAAGATGTAGGGAAGAAGCTCCTCAACATTGGTTTTGACAATAATTTTTTGGATATGATACCAAAAGCACAAACAACAAAATCAAGAATCAAGAAGTGGGACTACATTGAACTAAAAAGCTGTACAGCAAAAGAAATAATCAACAAAATGAAAAGGCAGCCCATGGAATGGGAGAAGATATTTGCAAATCATGTATCTGATAAGGGGTCAATATCCAAGATATATAAAAGGTGCTCAACATTACTAATCATCAACATTACTATCACAAGGTGATATCATCTCAGACCTGTTAGAATAGCTACTATCAAAAGACAAGTGATTACAAGTACTGGGGAGGAAATGGAGAAAAGGGAACGCTTGGGTACTGTTAATGAGAATGTAAACTGGTGCAGCTACTATGGAAAACAGTATGGAGTTTCCTCAAAAAATGAAAAATACAGCTACCATATATACCACTTCTAGATATATATCCTTAGGAGTAAAGACACTATCTCAAGGAGATATCTGCACCTAAGTGCATGGAAATAACCTAAGCACTCATGATGGAGGAATAGATAAAGAATATGTTATGCATATAAATACACATATACATATATACATATATATATATATATATATATATATATATATATATATATATATATAAAATACAATATTATTCAGCCATAAGAAAGAAGGAAATTCTGCCATTTGCTACAATGTGGATGAAACTTGAGGGCATTATGCTAAGTGAAACAAATCAGACAGAGACAGACATATACTGTATGATCTCACATGTGGAATCTTAAAAAAAATTGAATTAAAACAACACCAGCACATCTATTTTCCTCTATTGAAATGACATAGGTAGATTGTACTAATATTAAACCTTTCCAAAGCACACTTGATTGGAGGGAAAAGCAACCAACTAGTCTAACAGATTGCGTCTGAGAGTGAGCAGAGGTTATTGGGTTTTAACCTGGTTTAATTTGGGAAGTTAAATTATACAGGTCTGAAAATAGGAGTAGGTAATGGAAAGACAAGCACACTTACACTGTGAAAGGTCTTGGGTATGATTCTTCCCTGTTCTGCCCTGGGAAGTCCCTCTGAAGTCACAGGCAGGTCCCTGAACCCAGCTGGGACAGGAGCAGCCTCGAGACTTCCATGAAGACATCCACTTGGATGGCTGTAAAGTGGGGCTAGTGAACTCATTCCTAACAACCAGTCAGCTCCTTTTAGTTCGCTTTCCAGGGCAAGATTAGATCATGTTGGAAACCTCACCAAAGAACCTTATAAAAAGAGATGAACTCACAATTTTCATCAGGTTTTGAAGCAAAACCATAAAAACCACTATCCCACCTCAGGCTACTGGAAACAAATTTGCATTTGATTCTCAGGAACAGAAATATCTCTAGGCAAATATTTCAGTGAGAGTGCCATATTTCTTTCCTTGTTAAGAAACCTACCTTATTGGGCACCTGTTCTGGAGACCAGGCAGCCCATTGCTATGCAGGCCAGATGATATTTAAAAGAAACTTGGGGATTTGTAGTGTCAGTTTTGAGAAGAGTCATAGCTCTTTAAACTCTTTCTTCCAATAAGGAGTTGATATGACTGGGATACATTGCAGTCAGTTGTTCAGTTAGCCCATATGCTAGCTCTTTTTTTTTAAGAAACAATAGTAACTATTTTCCTATGGAAACTTCTTGTAAATGTAGCATTTCCTTAAATTACTAGGCAAGTAAGTGTGTGATAACCTCTCGTGTTTGCTAAGTGTCATGAAGACACTTGAGTCTAAGGGGAGAAGAACATGTGGCTAGATATCCACAGGTTTTTATTCATGCTAACAGCACTTTATTGACATTTAATTTTCATTCAGGAAATGAATAAATCTTAAGCATACAGCTTGATGAATTTTGACAGTATACATTTTGACATGTACATTCCTGTCACCCATACCATAAGGAACATTTCCATCACCTCAGAAAGTTCCTTTGTGCTCTTTCCAATCGATGCATTCATCTTCCCTCCAAATAAATCAGTTCTGAATTTTTATCACCATGATTTTTTTTTTTCTTGAACTTCATGCAATACACTATATCCTCTTTTATTTTACTTTTTTGGCACAGCACAATATTTGTAAGATTTATCTGTGTCACTGCGTGTATTCATTTGTTGGTCATTCATTCTTTAATGCCCAGTCATATTTCACTGTATGAACATGCCACAATTAGTTGATGCATTTTCCTGTTATTGGACATTTTTTTTCCAGTTTGGGGCTCTTATGAATAGTTATGCTATAAATATTCATGTATGTACAACTCAGTTTGTAGAACATATGCACTTATTTCTCTGGGGTAAGTGCTTAGGAGTGCAATAACTAAGTCATAAAGTAAGTGTATATATAACTTTACCAGAAACTCCCAAACAATTTTCCAAAGTGATTGTATTATTTTACTTTTTAAAACAATTTTTATTGGAGTATAGTTGATTTACAATGTTGTGTTAGTTTCAGCAAAGTGAATCAGTTATACATATATCTATATCTATATATATATATCCACTCTTTTTTTAGATTATTTTCCCATATAGGCCATTATAGAGTATTGAGTAGAGTTCCCTGTGCTATATAGTAAGTTCTTATTAGTTATCTATTTTATATATAGTAGTGTGTGTTGTCAATATATGTCAATCCCAATCTCCCAATTTATCCCTCCCCCCCACCTTATCCCCTGTTAACAATAAGTTTGTTTTCTACATCCATGACTCTACTTCTGTTTTTTAAATAAGTTCATTTGTACCTTTTTATTTAGATTCCACATATAAGTGATATCATATGATATTTGTCTTTCTGTGTCTGACTTCACTCAGAGGAATGGATAAAAAAGATGTGCTACATATATAAATGGAATATTACTCAGCCATAAAAAAGAACAAAATCATGCCATTTGCAGCAACATGGATGGACCTAGAGATTGCCATTTTATTTTACTTTCTTGAACCAATAATACATGAGTTCTGGTTGCTCCACATCCTCAACACCACTTGGTATTATCAATTTCTCCTTGAAGGATATACAAAATGATTTAATAAATCTCCAGTGTCCATTCTATTTTAGTTAGTCTTATCTATGGACAAAGAGAAGGAAACTGGGAAAGGAATTTTTAAAACATATTTAGATAGGGTGAACCTCTCATTTGCCTGACTCATCTTGTACACTTAAAACATGTTTTTCTATTGAACTATAGTGGATTTGCATTACTATATTAGTTTCAGGTACAGCATATAAATTCAGTATTTTTACAGATTATACTCCATCAAAAGTTATTACAGTGGTGGAGTCAAGATGGCATAGTAGGAGGATGCAAAATTCATGTCTCCTCACAGCTAGGGCACCTACCAAGCACTGGTGGGGGACTACAGACACCTAAGGGGATGGGAGGAACCACCAGTGACCAAGTAGGGCGTGGGGTGTGGGTGGAGTGAAGGGGGAGAAGTGGAGGTGGGACAGGACTGGCGCCCCTGAGGGGTGGCTGGGAGAGGGGAATGGATCCTACACCCGAAGGGGGAGATTGGGGAACCATTGGGAGGGCAGAGGATCAAAAGGAAACGTGGCCAGGTTTCCCCTGCCCACTTGGACCCCCAGGAACCTGTTGAGATCCCAGGCCCGATCCTAAGCCCACCTAGGCCCCCTCCAACTGCAGGGTTTCTGAGGGAGTGGGAGGGAGGTAAGGGGGAGCAAAAGTAAAGGCCAGACATCCAGGACTGGCACCCCTGAGGGTTGGCTGGGGCAGGGGAGGAGATCCTACACCCAGCAGGATCCACCCACAGTAAGGGGTCCAGTGGGGATGGGGGAGACCCTGGGTGAAATGGTAGGGGAGCGGCATAAGGAATGGAAGGGAATGTAGCTCCAACAAAAAGACATAGACCAGCTGAATGGATACACAAACAAGACCCATACATATGCTGTCTACAAGAGACCCACTTCAGATCTAGGGAGACATACAGACTGAAAGTGAGGGGATGGAAAAAGATATTCCATGCAAATGGAAATCAAAAGAAAGCTGGAATAGCAATTCGCATATCAGACAAAATAGGCGTTAAAATAAAGACTATTACAAGAGACAAAGAAGGACACTACATAATGATCAAGGGATCAATCCAAGAAGAAGATATAACAATTGTAAATATTTATGCAGCCAACATAAGAGCACCTCAATACATAAGGCAAATGCTAACAACCATAAAAGGGGAAATCAACAGTAACAAATTAATAGTAGGGGACTTTAACACCCCACTTTCACCAATGGACAGATCATCCAAAATGAAAATAAATAAGGAAACACAAGTTTTAAATGACACATTAAAAAAGATGGACTTAACTGATATTTACAGGACATTCCATCCAAAAACAACAGAACACATTTTCTTCTCAAGTGCTCATGGAACATTCTCCAGGATAGACCATATCTTGGGCCAAAAATCAAGCCTTGGTAAATTTTAAAAAATTGAAATTGTATCAAGTATCTTTTCCAACCACAATGTTATGAGACTCGATATCAATTACAGAAATAAAACTGTGAAAAATACAAACAAACACATGGTGGTTAAACAACACGCTACTAAATAACCAAGATATCACTGAAGAAGTCAAAGAGGAAATCAAAAAATACCAAGAAACAAATGACGATGAAAACACAATGACACAAAAACTGTGGGATGCAGCAAAAGCCATTCTAAGAGGGAAGTATATGGCAATACAATCCTACCTCAAGAAACAAGACAAATCTCAAATAAACAACCTAAGAAGGAAAGAAATCACAAAGATCAGATCAGAAATAAATGAAAAAGAAATGAAGGAAACAATAACAAAGAACAATAAAACTAAAAGCTGGTTCTTTGAGAAGATAAAGAAACTTGATAAACCATGAGCCAGACTCATTAAGAAAAAAAGGGAGAAGACTCAAATCAACAGAATTAGAAATGAAAAAGGAGAAGTAACAACTGACACAGCAGAAATACATAGGATCATGAGAGATTACTACAAGCAACTATTTGCCAATAAATTGGACACCTTGGAAGAAATGGACAAATTCTGAGAAAAGCACAACCTTCCAAGACTGAACCAGGAAGAAATAGAAAATAAAAAAAAAAACAAACAATCACAAGCACTGAAATTGAAACTGTGATTAAAAACCTTCCAACAAACAAAAGCCCAGGAGCAGATGGCTTCACAGGCGAATTCTATCAAACATTTAGAGAAGAGCTAACACCTATCCTTCTCAAACTCTTCCAAAGTATAGCAGAGGGAGGAACACTCTCAAACTCATTCTATGAGGCCACCATCACCCTGATACCAAAGCCAGACAAAGATGTCACAAGAAAAGAAAACTACAGACCAATATCTCTGATGAACATAGATGCAAAAATCTTCAACAAAATACAAGCAAACAGAATTCAACATCACACTAAAAGGATCATAGACCATGATCAAGTGGGGTTTATCCTAGGAATGCAAGGATTCTTCAATATATGCAAATCAATCATTGTGATACACCATATTAAAAAAATTGAAGGATAAAAACCATAAGATAATCTCAATAGATGCAGAAAAAGCTTTTGACAAAATTCAACACCCATTTCTGATAAAAACTCTCCAGAAAGTGGGCATAGAGGGAACCTACCTCAACATAATAAAGGTCACATATGACAAACCCACAGCCAACATCATCCTCAATGGTGAAAAACTGAAACCATTTCCCCTAAGATCAGGAAAAAGACAAGGTTGTCCACTCTCACCACTATTATTCAACATAGTTTTGGAAGTTTTAGCCACAGCAATCAGAGAAGAAAAAGAAATAAAAAGAATCCAAATCAGAAAAGAAGAAGTAAAACTGTCACTGTTTGCAGATGACATGATATTATACAGAACTCTAAAGATACTACCAGAAAACTACTAGAGCTAATCAATGAATTTGGTAGAGTAGCAGTATACAAAATTAATGAACAGAAATCTCTTGCATTCCTATATACTAATGATGAAAAATATGAAAAATAAATTAAAGAAACACTCCCATTTCCCATTGTAACAAAAAGAATAAAATACCTCAGAATAAACCTACCTAAGGAGACAAAAGACCTGTACGCAGAAAACTATAAGACACTGATGAAGAAACTTAAAGATGATACAAACAGATGGAGAGATATACTATGTTCTTGGATTGGAAGAATCAACATTGTGAAAATGACTATACTACCCAAAGCAATCTACAGATTCAATGCAATCCCTATCCAATTACCAATGGCATTTTTCACAGAACTAGAACAAAAATTGCACAATTTGTATGGAAACACAAAAGACCCCAAATAGCCAAAAAAATATTGAGAAAGAAAAATGGAGCAGGAGGAATCAGGGTCCTGGACTTCAGAATATACTACAAAGCTACAGTAATCAAGACAGTATGGTACTGGCACAAAAATAGAAATATAGATCAGTGGAACAGGATAGAAAGCCCAGAGATAAACCCACGCACATATGACCACCTTTTCTTTGATGTAAGAATATACAATGGAGAAAAGACAACCTCTTCAATAAGTGGTGCTGGGAAAACTGGACAGCTATATGTAAAAGAATGAAATTAGAATACTCTCTAACACCATACACAAAGATAAACTCAAAAGGATTAAAGACCTAAATGTAAGGCCAGACACTATAAAACTCTTAGAGGAAAATATAGGTAGAACACTCTATGACATAAATCACAGCAAGATCCTTTTTGACACAACTCCTAGAGAAATGGAAATAAAAACAAAAATAAACAAATGGGACCTAATGAAACTTAAAAGCTTTTGCATAGCAAAGGAAACCATAAACAAGACAAAAAGACAACCCTCAGAATGGGAGAAAATATTTACAAATGAAGCAACTGACAAAGGATTAATCTCTAAAATATACAAGCAGCTCATGCAGCTCAATATCAAAAGAACAAACACCCAAACCCAAAAATGGGCAGAAGACCTAAATAGACATTTCTCCAAAGAAGATATACAGATTGCCAACAAACACATGAAAGGATGCTCAACACCACTAATCATTAGAGAAATGCAAATCAAAACTAAAATGAGGTATTACCTCACACCAGTCAGAATGGCCATCATCAAAAAATCTACAAACAATAAATTCTGGAGAGGGTGTGGAGAAAAGGGAACCCTCTTTGCACTGTTGGTGGGAATGTAAATTGGTACAGCCACTATGGAGAACAGTATGACGGTTCCTTAAAAAACTAAAACTAGAACTACCATATGACTCAGCAGTCCCACTACTGGGCATATACCTTGAGAAAACCATAATTCAAAAAGTGTTACGTACCACAATGTTCATTGCAGTACTATTTACAATAGCCAGGACATGGAAGCAACCTAGGTGTCCATTAACAGAAGAATGGATAAAGAAGATGCGGCATATATATACAATGGAATATAACTGTGCCATAAAAAGAAATGAAATTGAGTTATTTGTAGTGAGGTGGATAGACTTAGAGTCTGTCATACATAATGAAGTAAGTCAGAAAGAGAAAAACAAATACCGTATGCTAACATATATATGGAATCTAAAAGAAAGAAATTGGTTTTGATGAACCTGAATTTGCTGTATTGGGCATGGATGCAAGTCACATCTTTTGTCACAGTGTGCTGGCAGGTATCACCTCTGTCGGGGTACTCCTAGCAATGGAGGGGATTGAGGTGGAGCTGGGTGTGAGGCAGAACCTCCCCTCTGCTCGGTGGCTGTCACCTCCCTACTGGGGGTAGGGTCTGATCCCAGGTTGCTGGAGCAGAAGCCCTTAGGGTCAGACCCAGTATGGCTCTTTTCCCTTTAAGTGTGTATTTTCCTCTCTCCCTGCACTGGGACCCTTGCTCCAGAAGGGGAAATGCTGAAGCAAGTGAGGCTTGCATAAGTTCTCAGCTCGTGTTGGACGCAAACAGAATTTTGAGCTGTCTCTAATGTGTTGCCTGGGCAGGTGCTTGCAATTGTTTTCATCACTCCTTTCATACGCAGCCTCAGGCGCAAGTCCCCTTTGTTCCTCTCAGCTTACCACTGCCCCCAGCCTCCACTGTCCCCTTCTTGTGGTGGAGCTACACCACAGGGCAAGTGGGGCTCATGTGGACTCTTGGCATTGTGGGAGGCGAGCTGTGATGGATCGGGTGCCTTTAAAGATCTGTGCTGCTTCTGATGCACTTACTTGAGTAAGCACCAATAATGTCCCCGCCTTCCCACCCAGAATCTGCCCCAGGACCGAGTCACCTCTGTGTTTCTGTCTCCCAGGTCGTGGCTGCCCCATATCCAGTGCCACATTGTGATGTGGAGTGAGTGGGGCTGGAATGTTCGTTCAGCTCAGGCTGGAGTGCATGCTGAGGCAGTTGGGGGAAACCTGGCAGCCGCTAGAGCAGACCCCTCTCTGCCCTTCCTTTGGGGCAAGCCAGGGGGCCTGCACTGCTTATAAGCAGAGTCCAGGCTTCCCACCACCCTCCTGTTAGTCCCAGCCATCCTGCAACCAGCCACGGGGGCTTATCTACCCTGCGTAGGACCCCAGGCCTGGGATGCCCAATCTGTGGTGCTCACTGCTCACTCCTCAAGCGGGTGTCTGCCAACATATTCTCCCTTTTCTTGAGTCACCTCTCACGGGCACAGGTCTCCACCAAATTGTTTTCCTTCGCTTCCTACCTGATTACATGTGTATCTTTCTTACAGCCTTGGTTGTAAAGGAGTCCTTCTGCCAGTTTCCAGTTAGTTTTCAGTGAGAATTGTTCCACATGTTGATGTACTTTTGATTTGTTCGTAAGTGGAGTGAGCTCCATGTCCCCTTACTCTGCCATCTTGATCAATCATTTACACTTTGTGTTAATTGACATTTCCTGCTTTCCTTAAATTGTAAACTTAAAGATGGTTGTTGGTTGGTAAACATTGATTTCTACTCCAACTCTAGAGCAGATTTATAACTCTCACTCTGCTCTTTCTGTTCACAGCCCATCAACTTGCTTTGTTACCAAATGGATCCATTTGTTCTTCTTCCCTTAAAAACATTCTTAGATACATAACATTAAATGTATGTATTATATGTTGCTATATAAAAGACTAGAAAATTTTTGACTAAATTTTTTTTCAATCAATTCTCATTGATAAGATTCCAGTTGCTAATTAAAAGATGATCTATCTTTAATTCTGAGTATATCACACAAATGATACTTATTGCAAATTATAATTCTATAGAGTGAAAGTAACAATTATCTTCTTTAATGATTTATTTTTTTAGTTTTTATTTTAAAATAATTTGAATCTTACATAAACCTTGAAACCTTAGAAAAAATTTTCTATATCACATTTAGTCGATTATCTAAGTTTTAATATTTTAAAACATTTGTTTTACCATTTTATTTAGCTATCTACATGTATATTAATATTTTTTTCTGAATAATTTGAGAGTAATACATAACATTTATTTACTTCTAAATATATGTGTATTGTTTTCTAAAATGAAGATATTGTTTTATACAACTACAGTACAATTATCAAAATAAAGAAATGACATTCATATAATAGCCTCTAATATACAGACCTTATTCAAGTTTTGACAATTGTTTCAATAATTTCCCTTATTGCAAAATAAATGAGTTTTTCTTTTCAGGATCCAATCCAGGATAACTTGTTGCAATGATTGGTCTTGTCTCTTCCTTTTCTTTAAATCTGGAGCAGTTCTGCTGTCTTTCTTTATCACCATGGCATTTCTAAAGAGTGTGGACTGTTAATTTTACCTCCCAATTTGTATGTGTTTATTGCTTCCTCATAATTAAATTTATGTTACGATTTGTGGGAAAAATGCCACAGATAGAACACTGTGTCCTTCCCAGAGCATCATTTCTAGAGGCATGAGATGCACATTTTCCCAAATATTGGTGATGATTCTTTATCATTTGCTTAAGATGATGACTGACAATTTTCTCTATACTCAAGTTACTCTTTCCGCTTTGTAGTTAATAAATGTCTTGTGGGGAGATACTTGAGAATGTATAAATATCCTATTGTTCATTACCCAATAGATTTAGCACCCATTCATGGTATTTCCCTGAAACTATTACTATTAGTTTATTACCACATGTTGAATCCCTGTATAACTTATATCTTCTGCATTTGTTACTTGACATTCTGCTCAAAGTAAGGACTCTTGGGATTAGGAACCAAGATGGAAGATTAGAAGGACATGCTCTCACTCCCTCTTGCGAGAACACCAGAATCACAATGAGTTGCTGGACAATCATCGACAGGAAGACACTGGAAGTCACCAAAAAAGATACCCCAAATCCAAAGACAAAGGAGAAACCACAGTGAGACTGTAAGAGGGACACAATCACAGTAAAATCAAATCCCATAACTGGTGGGTGGGTGACTCACACACTGGAGAACACTTATACCACAGAAGGCCACCCGCTGGAGTGAAGGTTCTGAGCCCCACGTCAGGCTTCCCAACCTGGGGGTCCGGCAACAGGAGGAGGAATTCCTAGAGAATCAGACTTTGAAGTCAAGTGGGATTTGATTGCAGGACTTTGAGAGGACTGGGGGAAACAGAGACTCCACTCTTGGAGGGCACACAGAAATTAGTGTGCACATCGGGACCCAGGGGAAGGAGCAGTGACCCCATAGGAGACTGAACCAGGCCCTCCTGCTAGTGTTGGAGGGTCTCCTGCAGAGGCGGGGGGTGGCTGTGGCTCACTGAGAGGACAAGGACACTGGCAGCAGAAGTACTGGGAAGTACTCCTTGGCGTGAGTCCTCCCAGAGTCTGTCATTAGCTCCACCAAAGAGCCCAGGTAGGCTCCAGTGTTGGGTTGCCTCAGGCCAAACAACCAACAGGGAGGGAACCCAACCCCACTCATCAGCAGTCAAGTGGATTAAAGTTTTCCTGAGCTCTGCCCACCAGAGCAACAGTCAGCTCTACCCACCACCAGTCCCTCCAATCAGGAAACTTGCAGAAGCCTCTTAGATAACCTCATCCACCAGAGGGCAGACAGCAGAAGCAAGAAGAACTACAATCCTGCAGCGTGTGGAACAAAAACCACATTCACAGAAAGATAGACAAGATGAAAAGGCAGAGGGCTATGTACCAGATGAAGGAACAAGAAAAAAACCCAGAAAAACAACTAAATGAAGTGGAGATAGGCAACCTTCCAGAAAAAAGAATTCAGAATAATGATAGTGAAGATGATCCAGGACCTCAGAAAAAGAATGGAGGCAAAGATCGAGAAGATGAAAGAAATATTTAACAAAGACCTAGAAAAATTAAAGAACAAACAAACAGATAAAAAATACAATAACTGAAATGAAAACTACACTAGAAGGAATCAATAGCAGAATAACTGAGGCAGAAGACGGATAAGTGACCTGGAAGACAGAATGGTGGAATTCACTGCTGCAGAACAGAATAAAGAGAAAAGAATGAAAAGAAATGAAGACAGCCTAAGAGACCTCTGGGACAACATTAAACGCAACTACATTTGCATTATAGGGGTCCCAGAAGGAGAAGAGAGAGAGAAAGGACCCGAGAAAATATTTGAAGAGATTAGAGTCGAAAACTTCCCTAACATGGGAAAGCAAATAGTCACCCAAGTCCAGGAAGTGCAGAGAATCCCATACAGGATAAACCCAAGGAGAAATACACAAAGACACATAGTAATCAAATTGGCAAAAATTAAAGACAAAGAAAAATTATTGAAAGCAGCAAGGGAAAAACAACAAATAACATACAAGGGAACTCCCATAAGGTTAACAGCGGATTTCTCAGCAGAAACTCTACAAGCCAGAAGGGAGTGGTATGATATACTTAAAGTGATAAAGGGGAAGAACCTACAACCAACATTACTCTACCCTGCAAGTATCTCATTCAGAGCCAATGGAGAAATCAAAAGCTTTACAGACAAGCAAAAGCTAAGAGAATTCAGCACCACCAAACCAGCTCTACAACAAAGGCTAAAGGAACTTCTCTAAGTGGGAAACACAAGAGAAGAAAAGGACCTACAAAAACAAACCCAAAACAATTAAGAAAATGGTCATAGGAACATACATATCGATAATTACCTTAAAAGTGAATGGATTAAATGCTCCAACCAAAAGACACAGGCTTGCTGAATGGATACAAAAACAAGACCCATCTATATGCTGTCTACAAGAGACCACTTCAAATCTAGGGACACATACAGACTGAAAGTGAGGGGATGGAAAAAGATATTCCATGCAAATGGAAATCAAAAGAAAGCTGGAGTAGCAATAGTCATATCAGTTAAAATAGACTTTAAAATAAAGAATGTTACAAGAGACAAGGCAGAACACCACATAATGATCAAGGGATCAATCCAAGGAGAAGATATAACAATTATAAATATATATGCACCAAACATTGGAGCACTTCAATACATAAGGCAACTGCTAACAGCTATAAAAGAGGAAATCAACAGTAACACAATAATAGTGGGGGACTTTAACACCTCACTTACACCAATGGACTGATCATCCAAAATGAAAATAAATAAGGAAACAAAAGCTTTAAATGACACAATAGATCAGATAGATTTAATTGATATTTATGGGACATTCCATCTAAAAACAGCAGATTACACTTTCTTCTCAAGTGGGCACAGAACATTCTCCAGGATAGATCACATCTTGGGTCACAAATCAAGCCTTTGTAAATTTAAGAAAATTGAAATCGTATCAAGCATCTTTTCTGACCACAACGTTATGAGATTAGAAATGAATTACAGGGAAAAAAACGTAAAAGACACAAACACATGGAGGCCAAACAATACGTTACTAAATAACCAAGAGATCATTGAAGAAATCAAAGAGGAAATGAAAAAATACCTAGAGACAAATGACAATGAAAACATGACGATCCAATACCTATGGGATGCAGCAAAAGCAGTTCTAAGAGGGAAGTTTATAGCTATACAAGCCTACCTCAAGAAACAAGAAAAATCTCAAATAAACAACCTAAACTTACACCTAAAGGAACTAGAGAAAGAAGAACAAACAAAACCCAAAGCTAGCAGAAGGAAAGAAATCATAAAGATCAGAGCAGAAATAAATGAAATAGAAACAAAGAAAATAATAGCAAAGATCAATAAAACTAAAAGTTGGTTCTTTGAGAAGATAAACAAAATTGATAAACCATTAGCCAGACTCACCAAGAAAAAGAGGGAGAGGACTCAAATCAATAAAATTAGAAATGAAAAAGGAGAAGTTACAACAGACGCCGCAGAAATACAAAGCATCCTAAGAGGCTACTACAAGCAACTCTATGCCAATATAATGGAAAACTGGAAGAAATGGACAAATTCTTAGAAACGTATAAGCTTCCAAGACTGAACCAGGAAGAAATAGAAAATATGAACAGACCAATCACAAGTAATGAAATTGAAACTGTGATGAAAAATCTTCCAAAAACAAAAGTCCAGGACCAGATGGCTTCACAGGTGAATTCTATCAAACATTTAGGGAAGAGCTAATGCTCATCCTTCTCAAACTCTTCCAAATATTGCAGAGGAAGGAACACTCCCAAACTCATTCTATGAGGCCACCATCACCCTGATACCAAAACCAGACAAAGATACTACAAAAAAAGAAAATTACAGACCAATATCACTGATGAATATAGATGCAAAAATCCTCAACAAAATACAAGCAAACAGAATCCAACAATACATTAAAAGGATCATACACCATGATCAAGTGGGACTTATCCCAGGGATGCAAGGATTCTTCAATATACGTAAATCAAACAATGTGATAAACCATATTAACAAATTGAAGAATAAAAACCATATGATCATCTCAGTGATGCAGAAAAAGCTTTTGACAAAATTCAACACCCATTTATGATAAAAACTCCCCAGAAAGTGGGCATAGAGGGAACCTATCTCAACATAATAAAGGCCATATACAACAAACCCACAGCAAACATCATTCTCAATGGTGAAAAACTGAAAGCATTTCCTCTAAGATGAGGAACAAGACAAAGATGTCCACTCTCACCACTCTTATTCAACATAGTTTTGGAAGTCCTAGCCATGGCAATCAGAGAAGAAAAAAGAAATAAAAGGAATACAAATTGGAAAAGAAGTAAAACTGTCACTGTTTGCAGATGACATGATACCATACATAGAGAATCCTAAAGATGCCACCAGAAAACTACTAGAGCTAATCAATGAATTTGGTAAAGTAGCAGGATACAAAATTAATGCACAGCAATCTCTTGCATTCCTATACACTAATGATGAACAATCTGAAAGAGAAATTAAGGAAACACTCCCATTTACCATTTCAACAAAAAGAATAAAATACCTAGGAATAAACCTAGCTAGGGAGACAGAAGACCTGTATACAGAAAACTATAAGACACTGCTGAAAGATATCAAAGATGATACCAACAGATGGAGAGATATACCGTGTTCTTGGATTGGACATATTCTGAAATATTGTGAAAATGACTATACTACCCAAAGCAACGTACAGATTCAATGCAATCCCTATCAAATTACCAATGGCTTTTTTTTACAGAACTAGAACAAAAAATCTTAAAATTTGTATGGAGACACAAAAGAGGCTGAATAGCAAAAGCAGTCTTGAGGGAAAAAAACAGAGCTGGAGGAATCAGACTCCCTGACTTCAGACTATACTACAAAGCTACAGTAATCAAGACAAAATGGTACTGGTGCAAAAACAGAAACATAGATCAATCGAACAGGATAGAAAGCCCAGAGATAAACCCATGCACCTATGGTCAACTAATCTATGACAAAGGAGGCAAGGATATACAATGGAGAAAAGACAGTCTCTTCAAAAGTGGTGCTGGGAAAACTGGACAGCTACATGTAAAAGAATGAAATTAGAACATTCCCTAACACGATACACAAAAATAAACTCAAAATGAATTAGATACCTAAATGTAAGACTGGACACTATAAAACTCTTAGAGGAAAACATAGGAAGAACACTCTTTGACATAAATCACAGCAAGATCTTTTTTGATCCACCTCCTAGAGTAATGAAAATAAAAACAAAAATAAGCAAATGGGACCTAATGAAACTTAAAGCTTTTGCACAGCAAAGGAAGCCATAAACAAGACGAAAAGACAACCATCGGAATAGGAGAAAATATTTCCAAACGAATCAACAGGCAAAGGATTAATTTGCAAAATATATAAACAATTCATGCAGCTCAAAATTTAAAAAACAAACAACCCAATCCAAAAATAGGCAGAAGACCTAAATAGACATTTCTCCAAAGAAGACATACAGATGGCCAAGAAGCCCATGAACAACTGCTCAACATCACTAATTATTAGAGAAATGCAAATCAAAACTACAATGAGGTATCACCTCACACCAGTCAGAATGGCCATCATCAAAAAATCTACAAACAACAAATGCTGGAGAGGGTGTGGAGAAAAGGGAACCCTCTTGCGCTGTTGGCGGGAATGTAAATTGATACAGCCACAATGGAGAACAGTATGGAGGTTCCTTAAAAAACTAAAAATAGAATTACCATATGATCCAGCAATCCCACTACTGGGCATATACCCAGAGAAAACCATAATTCAAAAAGACACATGCACCCCAATGTTCACTGCAGCACTATTTACAATATCCAGGTCATGGAAGCAACCTAAATGCCCATTGACAGACGAATGGATAAAGAAGAAGTGGTACATATATACAATGGAATATTACTCAGCCATAAAAAAGGAATGAAATTAGGTCATTTGTTGAGACGTGGATGGATCTAGAGACTGTTATACAGAGTGAAGTAAGTCAGAAAGAGAAAAACAAATATTGTATATTAACGCATATATGTGGAACCTAGAAAAATGGTACAGATGAACTGGTTTTCAGGGCAGAAATTGAGACACAGATGTAGAGAAGAAACGTATGGACACCAAGGGGGGAAAGTGGTGGGGGAGTGCGGGTGGTGGTGTGATGAATTGGGAGCTTGGGATTGACATGTATACAGTGATGTGTATAAAATTGATGACTATTAAGGACCTGCTGTATAAAAAAATATATAAAATAAAATTTAAAAATTAAAAAAAAATAAAGTAAGGGCTCTTCCTCATCTTTCATTTATTTGTTTATTTATTTTTATATGGACTCATAGATTCTCATCTTATGCTATGTATTATGATTTGTTATTACCATTATTTACTTTGATGATCAAATTATCTTAAGTCCTATGATGATTTTTACTCTTGGAACCTTTGTGAAGTCATTATGCTTTGCATAAACTGTCATCATTAGATGCTGGGTAGTAAGGTCCATTTAGGGGAATGAAAAAATAGATCAATACATCATGTATATATAGATAAAAACAAATAGATTTTATATACATATTCTATTAAAATAGACTCTGTTAGGCAGAATAAAGGCTCTCACAGATATCCATGCCCTAATATCCTAAACTTGGAAACATGTTAACATAACATGGCAACAGAGACTTTGCTGGTGGATTTAAATATGCTCATCAGCTCACTGCAAAAAGGAAGATTATTCTGGATTATATGAATGAGTCCATGGGTCATAGGCCTTTAAAACAGAATAGGAGAGAGCTAAAGAGTCTGAGACAGATGAGACATTGGAAGGAATCATCTCGCGGTTGCTACGGTTGCTACGTTTGAAGATGAAGGAAGCCACAAGCTGAGGAATGTGGGTGGCCTGTAAGAAGCTGGGGACAGCCTTCAGCTGACAGCCAGCAAGGAAACAGGGACCTCAGACTTAAAATCACAATATACAGATTTCTGCCAAATCATGAATGAGGAAGGAAACAGATTCTCCCCTAGAGCCTCCAGAAGTAATCAGAGGCTTGCCAACACCTTGATTTTAGCCTGGTGACAACATGTCAGACTTCTAAACTACCAAAACATAAAATTATATATATGTATGTATGTAAGTATATTGTTTTAGGCCACTGAGTTTGTGATGTTGCTCATCACAGCAATAGTAAACTAATAGATAGACTATGTATGTGTATATGCATATGGGCTATTGTCCATGTAAACACAATTTATTTCATATTTTCTCATTCTTTCTCACTCTTTCACTCTGTCTCTTCCAGCATTTTCTCTGCCTCTTTTTTGTTTTATTCCATATCTGCTGTCTTGCTTTTCCCTCTCTCTATTATATATATATATATATATATATATATATATATATATATATATATATATATATATATATATATATATATAATTATATATATATAATAAAATATATTCTGATTCTGGAGGCTCATGGGTAACTTAAATTCATCCCATGCAAGCCAAGAAGAGTGACATGGTAGTAGAAAGCCAATAAATGCAAATTAGCAGCAGCCAATCTTTGAACTTTTGAAAACTGAACTCCTAACCTTTCTGCTTTTTGCAATGTGTTTTTGCTGCTTCCTTAGAGAAATCACCTAAAATTATTTTGACTTGAGTATTACATAAAATATCTCCAAAGAGTTATTTTGCCAAGCCACACATAACATGTTAATATTTTCTCAAAAGACTTTTAATATAGCAATCAGTCTTCTTAAAAAATAGCATATTTCCCCCTATAACTTGGCTTCATCATTGAAGCTTGTGGTAAACATAATTAAAAAGTCTGAAGCAGGTTTGAATGCTTAATGGCATGCTGGACAGAAGCCAGTATTTCAATTTCTAGGTGAGATTGGATGGTTGGGCAGGTATCTCTAACTTTATGTAATTACCAGATTCTGGAGAAGTTGTGGTCAAATTATATTTTCATAAATAAAACCACATTTTAGAGTGATGAGTAGAGTTTGTGATGTGAAGAAATCTTATGATGAATTATTTGCTAACCATCAGTTCATAAGGGGTGTGTGTGTGTGTGTGTGTGTGTGTGTTCTTTTCTCTGCGGATAAATCTCAGCTGCCACTATTGTGTTTATTTAAAGTAGAGCACAGTTATAGTTTAGAAACTTTTAAAAGACCTTATTTTCAATGACCTGCTGAGGTAGGAAGTGGTTGTTAAAAATGGAGAAGTTTAATTTTACATTATTTATTTATCTTTTAAAATTATTTAATTGAAGAATAGTTGATGTATAATATTATATTAGTTTCAGGTGTACTGTATAGTGATTCAATATTTTTATAAATAATATTCCATTTAAAATTACTACATAATAATGGCTATATATCCATATGCTGTATAATATATCCACGTTGCTTATTTATGCTATACATAGGAGTTTGTGTCTCTTAATCCCATATAGCTATTTTGCCCTTCCCCCTTCCATTTCCCCACTGGTAACAACCAGTTTGTTTTCTATATCTGTGAGCTTATTTCTGTTTCGTTATATGCATTCCTTTGTTTTATTTTTTAGATTCCACATATAAGTAATATCATACATTATTTGTCTTTATCTGACTTATTTCACTAAGCATAATACTCCCTAGGTCCATTCATGTTGTTGCAACTGGCAGAATTTCATTCTTTTTTATGGATGAGTAGTATTCCATGGTATATATGTATATCTCATCTTCTTTACCCATTCATCTGTGGATGGACACTTAGGTTGCTTCCATATCTTGGCTATTCTAAATAATGCTGCTATGAACATTGGGGTGCATGTACTTTTTGAGTTAGTGTTTTCATTTTCTTCAGATATATACCTAGCAGTGGAAATTCTGGATCATATGGTAGTTTTATTTTTAGTTTTTTGAGGTATCTCCATACTGTTTTCCATAGTAGCTCCACCAACTTAGAATCCCACCAATAGTGTACTGGGGCTTCCCTTTCTGCACATGCTCATCAGCATTTGTTATTTGTAGGCTTTTTGATGATAGTCATTCTGACAGATGTGAGGTATATCTCATTGTGATTTTGATTTTTATTTCTCTGTTGATTAGTGATGTTGAGCATTTTTTCATGTGCTTGTTGGCCATCTGTATGTCTTCTTTTGGAAAAATGGCTATTTAGGACTTCTGCACATGTTTTGATTGGGTTGTTTGTTTTTTTGAAATTGAGTTGTATGAGCTGTTTACATATTTTTGGTAGTAACCCCTATCAGTCATACCATTTGCAAATATTTTCTCCCATTCCATAGGTTGTATTTTTGTTTTGCTGATAGTTTGATGTGAAGAAGATTTTAAGTTTAATTACATCCAATTTTGTTCTTTTTGTTTTTATTTCTTTTGCATTGCATCCAAAAACTATTGCTATGATTTATGTCAAAGAGTGTTCTGCCTGTGGTCTCTTCTAGAAGTTTTATGGTTTCCAGTCTTACATTTGGGTCTTTAATTCATTTTGAGTTTATTTTTGTATATGGTGTTAGAGAATGTTCTAATTTCATTCTTTTACACATATCTGTTCAGTTTTCCCAGCACCACATATTGAAGAGACTGTCTTTTCTCCATTGTATATTCTTGCCTTCATTTTCATAAATTAATTGACCAGAAGTGCATGGGTTTATTTCTGGGCTCTATCTTCTCTTCCATTGATCTATGTGTCTGTTTTTATGCCAGTATCATGCTGTTTTGATTATTGCAGCTTTGTAATATAGTCTGAAGTCTGGGATGGTGATACCTTCAGCTTTGTTATTTTTTCTCAAGATTGCTTTGGCAATTTGGGGTCTTTTATAGCTCCATATGAATTTTAGGATTATTTGTTCTAGTTCTGTGAAAAATGTCATGAGTATTTTGATAAGGATTGCATTAAATCTGTAAATTTCTTGAGTAGCATGGATATTTTAACAATATTAATACTTCCAATCCAATAGCATAGAATATCTTTCCATTTCTGGAAAGATATCCATCTTCAATTTCCTTCACTGATCTTTTATATTTTTCATAGTATAGGTCTTTCATCTTCTTGGTTAAGTGTATTCTTAGGTATTTTATTCTTTTTGATACAATGTTAAATGAGATTGTCTTTCTTTTTTTTACTTTCTCTTTCCGATAGTTCACAATTAGTGTATAGAAAAGCAACATATTTCTGTATATTAATCTTGTATCCTGGAAATTTACTGAATTTATTTCTTAGTTCTAAAGCTTTATGGTGGAGAATTTTAGTTTTTCTATATATAGTATTGTCATCTACAAATAATGATAGTTTTACTTATTCCCTTCCAATTTGGATGTCTTTTATTTCTTGTCTGATTGCTGTAGCTAGGACTTCCAATACTATGTTAAATAGAAGAGGTAAAAGTGGGCATACTTGTCTTTGTCCTGATTTTGAAGGAAAGGCTTTTGGTTTTTCACTGTTGAGTAGGATGTTAGCTCTAGGTTTGCTATAAGTGGCCTTTATTATGTTGAGGTATGTTCCCTCTATACCCATTTTGATGAGAATTTTCAGTTACTGAATTTTGTCAAATGCTTTTCTGCATTAATGAGATGATTATGTGATTTTTATCCTCCCTTTTTTAATGTATTTTATCAGTGATTTATTTGTGAGTATTGATCCATCCTTGCAGCCCTGGAATAAATCCCACTTGATCATGTTCTATAATCCTTTTTATATATTGTTGTATTCAGTTTGCTAATATATTGTTGAGGGTTTTTGCATCTATATTCATCAAAGGTATTAGCCTTTCTTTTATAATTGTAATTTTTTTTGTCATGTCTTTCATACCAAGCCTACCCTAAAAGAAATGTTAAAGAGTTTTTTTAAGTGGAAAAATAAAAGGGTATAACAAGAAGTAAGAAGCAATAAGAAAGGAAAGATCCCACTAAGAAAGGCAAATATATAGTAAAGGCTGAGGATCACTTAAATAAGCTAGTACAAAGATTAAAAGACAAAAAATTGAAAAATTTTTATTATGTTTCTAGTAGTAAAATTGAATTTGTAATTTAAAAACTCCCAGCAAACAAAAGTCCAGGACTAGATGGCTTCACAGAAGAATTCTACAAAGATATAATGAAGAGCTAATATCTATCCTTCTCAAACTATTCCAAATATTTGAAGAGGATGTAGCACTACCAAATTCATTTTATGAGACCACATTACCCTGATACTATAACTGTTTCTTTTAACTTAAGGGAATATTTTGGTCTTCAGTTTTAAATCACAAATATTTCAAAGCTCTCTATAAATCTCTAATTACCATGCAAATTAAAAAAATAAAGATAATTTATTACTCCCTTATTTTTGAACCATTGTTCATTTAGCCTTTTGTTGTGCAACTGAAGCCATGTGAATTTGACATATCACTTTTGATATATTATTACACTAGCTCGATATACACAAAGCAACTTTGTGTTCCTGTAATCTTAACATGCTTCAAGCTGTTTCTTTTCAGTCACTTTTTCATTATTCAATCGTTTACCATGGAATACACCATATTGATTTTTCTTTTTTAATGTGGAAATTATGACCTTTGAGTTCCAAGGAGTTCAGAATTCAAGGCTGCTGGGGCAAAGAAATAAACCTGTTAACAGAAATGTATGAGCAGTAATAGGTTCTGAGATAGATACACAATGAGAAGATATCTTGGTGAGGAGAAGAGTATCCTTAGGAGATATCAATAAAGGTGATTATTCAAGCATATGTAGAATTTTACCAGGTGGGAAATGGTGGAGAGAACAGCAGAGAGAACATAAAGTGCTAAAGCAGAGATGAGTGAAGCAGGTATCATATTTGCAAATAGTCAGTAGTTTCAGGCCATTGACCACAGGGCTCACTGTGGAAATGTAGAAATTATAGAGTGTAGACATTCTGCTTGCCTTTTCTGAACAGTCCAAACAGACTGATGCCACCAGCTCCTTTATCACAGTCCTAATTTCCTGTTTAGTATCCTTTCCATTTCCCACTGTACATGTCCATGGGAAATAAGTACACAAATAATGGCTATCTAGATTATTTCCCTGATATTATTATTAAAGTAAAATTTCTATACAGAAAACTTCACTCTTATTAGTGTAGTGTTCTGTGAGTTTTGACAAACATGTATAGTGATGCAACCACCACCACCACCACAATCAAGATATATTACATTTCAATTGTACCAAATAATTCTTCATGTCTTCATGCCTCTTGCAGTTCACCCTTTACCATCACCCCTAAATCCCAGCAAACAGTGGTTTTTCTCCTTTCCTATAGTTCTGCGTTTTCTAGAATGTCCTATTAATAGATTCCCAGTCTTCTGAGTCTGACTCCTTGCACTTAGCATTAATGCATTTGAATTCATTCATCTTGTTATTTTATCAATAGTTCATCCTTTATATTACTGGGCAGTATTCCATTCTATGGATATACAATTTGTTTACCCATTCTCCAGTTGAGGGATATTTGCATTATTTACAGTTTTTGGCGATTGTGGATAAAGCTATTCACGCACAGGTTTTTTGTGTGGACATAGGATTACATTTCACTTTCGTAAACACCAAGGAGCGGAGTTGCTGGGTGATATGTTAAGTATATGTTTAACTTTATAAGAATCTACTGAACTGTTTTATAAAGTGGTTGTATCATTTTGCATTCCTACCTGCAATATATGAGTATTCTAGTTGCTTTGATTTCTTGATACTATTTGGTATTTTATTTAATTTATTTTTTATCCATTCTGGTAGATTGTATTGATTTCTCATTATGGTTTTAATCTTAGGTTAATTTTACTAATGATAGACCTCTTCATTTGATTATTTCCAATCCATATAGCTTATTTGGTGAAGTGTGCCTTCAAATCTTTTGCCCATTTTTAGAATTGGGTTGTTGGTTTTATTGTGTTTTAAGAGTCCTTTATATATTCCAGAAACAAGTCTTTGTCAGATGTGTCATTTGCAAATAGTCTGTGTATTGTTTCTCAGTCTAGCCTTTTTTGTAGTTTTATAGTCATCCTTAAATGCATTTTAGTCTTTTTTTTTAACTGAATGCTTTTAAAAACAATTTTAATTGAAGTAAAACATGTGTGTATGTGTGTATAGTTATGGTTTAAAGTATGTCCATAAATATTTGATAGTCCCTTCAGGAGGTGGAGTTTAATTCTCTTCCTTTTGAGAGTGGGCTGGACTTATTGACTCTCTTCTAAAGAATTTACAGGAAAAAATTGACAGTATATGACTTCTAAGACAAGGGCGTAAGAAGCACTGCAGTTTCCTCTTTGCTCTCTTGCATCATTCACTCTCAGGGAAGTCAGCTGTCATTTTGTGCGTACATTCCAGCAGCCCTATGGGAGAGGCCACGGAACAAGGAACTGAGGCCTCCTACCAATAGGCAGTGAGTTGAGGGCTCTAGCCAACTGCCAGGAGAGTAAGCCATCTTGGTACAGAGTTTCCAATCTCAGTCAAGCCTTTAGATGACTGCAGCACTGGCTGTCACATTGACTGCAAACCCAAGAGAGATCCTGAGCCACCGGTCACCCAACTAAGCGGCTCTCAGACTCCAGACCCTCAGAAACTATGTGAAATGATAGATATTCATTGTTTTAAGCTGCTAAGTTTTGGAGCCATTTGTTGCATAATAATAAATTTTATATCTCTATCATCTATCTATCTATCAACTTTATAAGTATCTACCAAACTGTTTTACAAAATGGTTGTATCATTTTGTATTTCTACAAGCAATATGTCAGTATTCCAGCTGCTTTGATTCCTTGAAAGCATTTGTTATTGTAATTTTATACATACACACACATATATATAAAACCTCCAAATTATAAGTTTACAAGTCAATGAATTTCCACACAGTGAACACACCTTTGTAAATTCCACAGTTCAGGAAATAACACAGTACTAGCACCTCAGAAGAATGCCACCTGACCTCTCTCAGTAACTATTCCCGCTGCTCCTCACGGATAACTACTTTATTCACAACATAATTCAGTTTTGCCTGATTTTATACTTTGTATAAATGGAACCATATAGTATGGTCTCTTTTGCATCTGGCCTCCTTCACACAATATTATGTTTCTGATACTCTTCCAAGTTGTTTTGTAAACTAGTAGTTTCATTATCTCCCATTGCCATATGGTATTCTATTATATAAATACATCACAATTTATTGCTACTTTATTATTGATGAGCATTTGTATTTTTTTCAGTTTGAGTTTTCTGCAAATATACTTTTTTGCACATTTCCGTACCTATCTTTTGATGAGCATTTCTCTATGATGTATACCTATAAGTGGAATTGTTTGGTCATAGTTCTGCCTGTATTGCGTATATTCAAATAATTTTCTGAAGCGGTTTTATCAACCTAGTCTTCCACCAATGATGGATGTACATTCTACTTGCCCTGCATTCTTGTCAACACACAGGATGGTCAGAATTTTTAATTTTAGATATTCTGAAGAATATATAATAGTTTTGCATTATGGTTTTAATTTGTATTTCCCTAATGACCGATGAGGTTGAACATATGTTTATTGATCATTTGGATGTCCTCTTTTATAAAGTGCCTCCCTTGACCATTTTTGTTTTAGGTGGTCTGTATTTTTCTTATAGATTGGCAGGAACTCACTATACATTTCATATATAAGTCCTTTGTTTATCATATGTATTGTATGCATCTTCTCCCACTCTGCAGCTTTTGTTCTCATGCTTTTTTAATGAGGAGTCTTTAACTTTAATGTAGTGTAAAAGTTCTATGTTTTTCCCTCCATGGTTAGTGTTTTTGCACCTTATTTAAGACATTTTTATCGATTACACTTCAAGATCACACATATATTCTGTTATAGCTTCTTCTAAAAGTGTTATTACTTTACATTTCATATTTAGATCTAAAATCTATCTGGAATTCATTGTTCAATAGTGTGGAATAGAAGTCAAAATTCATTTTCTTCCATATAAATATCCAGTTAATCCAATGCAACTAATTGAAAAGATGATACTTTTCCAACTCTTTTGCCTTTCTCTTGATCAAGTGTCCATATACATGGATGTCTTTTTCTGGATACTCTGTTGTGTTGCATTAGTCTATTTTTGTATTCTTGTACCAATGCCACTCTATGCTATATATTGTAGCTTGTAATGTCCTTAAGTCCAGTAATGTAAGGATTTCAAAATTTTTTCTTCTTTCAGGCTGTCTTACATATTCTTTTGCATTATGATATATATTTTAGAATATTTCTTACACACTCACATACACAAATGCACACAAACAAGTTGAGGGGATTTTGATTAGGACTGAATTGAATCTGTAGAATAACTTGAGTGGTCTAATATGTAAATATGGCATATTTTTCCATTTACTCTTTGCAATATTTATTTTTACTGTGAATAGGAGCTGCTTATTTTTCACTAGCTTTATTCTAATTTATTTGCCTTTAAGCCTTTTATAAATGTTATCTTTTATAGAGTTCATTTTATCAATTTCTTGCTGATAAATTGAAAACACTTAATTTTTGTAAATTGATCTTATACCTGGCAGTCACGATCGATTTACTTATTAATAATTATTATGGGGCTTCCCTGGTGGCGCAGTGGTTGAGAATCCACCTGCCGGTGCGGGGGACATGGGTTCGAACCCTGGTCCAGGGGGGGTCCCACGTGACGCGGAGCAAATGGGCCCGTGCGCCACAACTACTGAGCCTGCGCTCTAGAGCCCATGAGTCACAACTACTGAGCCCATGTTCCACGAGTGCTGGGGCCCACGCGCCTGGAGCCCGTGCTCCGCAACGGGAGGAGCCACTGCAGTGAGGGGCCCGTGCACCGTGGCGAGGAGCGGCCCCCTCTTGTTGCAACTGGAGAGGGCCCGCGCGCAGCAGCGAGGACCCAACGCAGCCAAAAATAAATAAATTAATTAATTAAAAGAAATTATTATGTAGTTTCTAAATAAAGACAATATTATTACTTTCCCAATCCTCATGCCTTTTACTTATTTTCTTGTTTGGTTTACTTCACTGTAGGGTCTTTAGCACAATGTTCAATAGAAATGGGCATAGTAATTTCTTTTTTGTTACTGGTCTCAATGAACATCTTTCAGTATTTAATTATGACATATATATATAAGCATATATTTGCTGTAAGATTTTGTATCATCTTTTGAAATGATCACATTTCTTTCTTACCTTGTTAATATGATATGTTTCATTGGTTGATTTCTACTCATAAACCGCATATTCCTAGAATAAAGCCAGCTTGATCATAAACTATTTTCTGAATTTGGATCTCACTGAATATGAATTTTTAATGTTTTGTTTAGATTTTTGAAGTATGCTTATGAGAGAGATTGTCTTGTAATTTTCCTTTCTTATAATTGTTCTTAGCAGGTTTTGTTATTAAAGTTATGCTGGCCTCTTAAAACTGCTTAGGAAATATCGTTTTGTTTATTCTTTTAATGAGTTTGTCTAGAATTGGACTTATTTCTTCCTTATATATTTATAACATTTCCCAGTAAAAGTATCAGACACTGGAGTTTCTTTGTGGGAGGGTTTTAAAATACAGATGTAATTTATTTAACAGACACAGGATTATTTATATTTTTTATTTCTTTTTAGGTATTTTCATATATTGTATTTTTCTAAGGATTATTATATTTCATGTAATTTTTCAAATGTATTATAATACTTTTAATAATATAGAATCTGTAGAAATATCTCCTTTTTGTTTCTGATGTTAGTAGTTTGTGCTTTTTCTCATAATTCTTGTCAGGAGTTTATTAGCCTTTTCAAAGAAACATTTTTTTCTTCTTTGATTTTTTTTTCTATTATACAATTGTTTTCTATTTCATCAGTTTCAAATTGTATCTGTATTATTTATTACATTTTATTTTTTTGTTTAATTTGTTATTATGTTTAACTTCTTGAGATGTAAACTGAGATCATTGATTCTCAACCATTTTCTTTTTAAAAATATTATATGCAAAAGTCTATAAATTTACCTCTGAAAAGGACATTACCTATAGCATTTTTATGTCCTATTTTCAATATAGTTTTCATTTAAAACTATTTTAAAATTTCTTTTTTGATTTTGTCTGTGAACCATAGAGTTATTTATAAATTTATTAATTGATTTCCCAATATTTGGGGTTTTTCTCTTTTTTTTACCCAAGAAATTTTTTGAGAATTCACATACAGACCGAGACTATTGTGTGCATTTTTTTTTTAAATAAGAAAGGAAAAAATTATGTTTTGCAAACTTTGAGTGCAATGTTCTCTATATGCCAGTTGGGTTAAACTTGTTACTCATGTTGCTTATTCTATATTCTTGGTAATTTTTGTCTGCTTTTTCTATCAGTTACTAAGAGAAGTGTGTTAAAATTTCTCACAATATGTTTGGCTTTGTTTCTCATTTTAGTTCTGTCATTTTTCACTGTATATATTTTCAGGTTATGTAATTTGATCCAAGCACCTTAAGAATTGTTTTACTTTCCTGAAGGATCAAACTTTTTTAACATATGAAACATCCCTCTTCATCTCCAGACCTCTTTTTCCTTAAAGTCTAAATTGTCTATTAGTATAATTGTGTCACTTTTCTTTTAATTATGTTTTTCGGGATATACAGTTTTCCTTACACATTCTCACAAGCCTTCTCTATTTCTTCAATTTAAAGTGTGCTTTCTTGTGAGCAACATATAACATGGTTTTGTTGCTGTTGTTTTTTAATCATTCTGATCATTTTGTTTGTATTATTTAATCCAATTATATTGAATGAAATTATTGATATATTTGGTTATATCTACCATTTTATTATTTATCATGTATTTATCTCATCTACTTTATAGTCTATAATCTTTTTCTCTTAAGATAAATCAAGTTATTTGTATTTTTTTATTAAATTTTTATTAATTATTTCACTTTTTCACCATGTTAGGTATATTTTATTGATATAACAATATGCAGTTTTATTTATTTATTTTTGGCTGCATTGGGTCTTCATTGCTGCACATGGGCTTTCTCTAGTTGCAGTGAACAGGGGCTACTCTTCCTTGTGGTGTGCCGGCTTCTCATGTTGGTGGCTTCCCTTGTTGCAGAGCATGGGTTCTAGGTGCACGGGCTCCAGTAGTTGTGGCATGTGGGCTCAGTAGTTGTGGCTCGTGGGCTCTAGAGATCAGTAGTTGTGGTGCATGGGTTTAGTTGCTCTGTGGCATGTGGGATCTTCCCGGACCAGGGATCAAACCTGTGTCCCCAGCATTGGCAGGTGGATTCTTAACAACTGCACCACTCAGGGAAGTCCCAACAATATGTAGTTTTAATTTATTAGAGTCTATTAGAATTTATTCCTTTACCACTTACCAAGTATTCAAGGACCTTAGAACTCTTGAATTCCAGTTCCAGCAAAATGTTTTTGCTATTTTTTTCGAATATCTTAATTCTATATATATGTTTCAAATCCCCAAATGTATTGTTATTTTTATTTCTATAATCAATATTTATTTTTATATGCATTTATGCTTGCTACGTATTCACCATTTCCATTACTTTTCAATCCTTCATTGATCTCCATGTTTCCATCTAAGATTATTTTCCTTTTTCCTAAAGAACTCCCATTAACAGTAGTACTTAATACTTAGTGCAGATATGCTGATGAGAACACATCTCTGGCTTTGTCCGAAATAATTTTATTTTGATGTTTTTTAAAAGACTACTTACTCATAGGACAAAATTCTCACTTAGCAATTTTTTCTTTTGTCACTCTGTAGATGTAATTCTATTACATTTACTTTATTATTGTATCTGATTCATCTTAGTTTCACCTTTGTTCTTGGTTTTACACCAATTTCACCATAGAATACCTAGGAACGTTTTTCTTTGTGTATTTATCCTACTTGGGATCCATTACTCTTCTCAAATCTTTGGCTTGATATCTTCCACTACTTTGGAAAAGTCTTAGTCACTATATGTTCATAGGATGCTTCTTCACTATTTTTCTCTGGTCTTTTCCTAGGACTTCAATTACATGATTTTTTACTAAATCCAAATGGCTATTATGCTCTTTTATGTATTTTTATTTTCTTTTTTCTCTGTGCTTAATTCTGGGTAGTTTTAACTGCCTATCTTTTCTTTCATAATTGTCTATGTTTATCTTTACGTTTATCTGTTAATTGCATCTATGGAATTGAATTCTCTCCTTCAATTAATGTGTTCTTCAGTTCTAGAATTTCCATTTAATTATTGAAATATCCTAAATATACGTATGAATGCTTCATTTTATAATCTATTTTCTTGAAAATATTAACTCCAATACCTAGAACTCTTGTAGATTTTTTCCTAATATCTATCTTTTTTCTTTGTTATTGATCATTTGATCTTTTCTCATGGTGTGCAAAAGAATTCTTGCTTCATGGTGTACAAAATAATTCAGGAATATATGAAAAAGTATAGAAATAAGTTGAGGTGATGTTGTTTCCTCTAGAAAGGATTTATGTTTGCCTCTGGCAAGTAGTTTGGATAGATGTGGTTAAACTTAATCCAGGCTGAGAATGGATGGAGTTGGCCTGGGCTTAGTCTTTGTAATTGTTTGTTTATTTATAATCAGAATTAACTACTAGGTTTTAACCCTTCTGGGCCTCACCTGGAAGCATGTGGTGATATCAGGTCTCATCTTCCTTGTCAGGCCTTGATTTCTTAATTCTTCTACCCAACCCTGGGAGACTACTTACAACATTGAATGGATTCTCAGTCACTTTGCCACCATTTACTTTTGGTTCTCTGTCCCGTGGCTTCAAACCATGCTTGGATTTTTTAGCCTTCAGATTAGAGATTAGGTCCTAGATAACAATGTAATCATGAAGACCAGGTGACATAGTCTCCTTCTAATCTCAGGAAAACGTCTCTCTTCTGTATTTATCATTTATGGCCCTTCATCCCTCATCCATTCATCCTCTGGGACATCTCTTCATTGAATTTAGAATTTTTCATAAAAGGCAAATAGAACCTTCACCATCTCCTACTACCTATCTCAATAAAGTACACTTTCACCAGAAAGCATTTGATTTGCGGATATTTTAGAAAGCTGTAACGTGTTGGTATACCATATTTGATTAAACCATACAGTAAATCACATTTGCTACTGGTTCTGTTACAAACTTGACACCAAATCCTTGATCTTGAGAGTAGCAATGGATGATGATGCTACTTCTATATGAAGTAAATCAATTTTTAATGTTTTGATTTCAAGGCCTTTTGTAAAGGGTTTAATTTTCTGAGATTGAACAAAGTGGCTTTGGTGTCCCACTTAAATGCCTGCTCTAGGTTAAAATTAAAATTTAAACAATTTAGGAAAATTATGCAGAAGAATTTTGCCCTATCAGTGAGGATTGCTGAACTCCACACCTGCAGAGTAAGACAGGTTCCTGAGTGCAAGAGTTGAGTGATTTCTAACTGTCTTTCATTGTTAATTTGCCATCCTACATATCTTTCCCACACGACTTTTTCCTGCCTTGTACCATGTGGAATTGACTCTTACAGTCTTCATCACTTGGGTTTTCTTTTCTTTTCACATTTATTTAAATTGAGGTATCATTGACATATAACAATGATAGTAATTTCAGGCACACAATGCAATGATTTAACATTTGTATATACTGCAAACTGATCACCACAATAAGTTTAGTTAACATTCATCACCATACATGGGTACAATTTATTTATTTTTTTCTTGTGATGAGAATCACTTGGGTTTTCTTCCTTTCTGGCTTCCCATTGGTTCAACCAATGAGATTCTACTAGGACATAAAAGAATAAGTGAAGAAGGAAGTTGAGTTTTTTTCTTCCCATTGACCTTAGGAAACAGGTTCAGAGGTTCTGGTAGTAATATGTCCCTCTATGACTATAGCTTCAAATTTCTGTGGCTCCAGTATCATCAGTTCCTCCCCTTGTCTCTTGCTAGTGACAGTTCCTTGGGTGTTTGCATATCCTCTCATTTATTGACTGATTATTATCCACATCCTAATTGATATTCCTTTCACTAAGGACTCTTCTAATACAAGGAGGAGGGGGTGCACAAGAGGATTCCAGGCAAAAAGATCAAGGACAAAGGTGTTGAGGGTTGAAAGGGCTTGGCACATTCCAGAAGGAAGTATAAACCAGTGCGTTTGAGCAGTGGGAGCAAAAGGGGAAGTGACAGGACATGTGCTTGAAGGAACAATCAGGTACAAAATCATACAGACGGGTAGGTCAGAATAAAAAGCATGAATTTAAGTGCAATGGGAGGCCACTGTAGGTGACATCTGGGGTGGTTGAGGACAGGCCTGAAGCAGGCAGATTACTCTGAGGAGTACTACAATATTTTCAGAAATGGTGTTTTGAAACATGCTGGAGATGGAAATGGAGATAGTGGAAGGACATAAACTTCAGAGGTAGAACTGACAGGAGTTGCAGTCCCAGGTTTATTCATTTATTTATCCATTCAAGTTATATATGCTAATTAAATGCCAAAGTAGCATATGCCTTGTGTTAAGATATGACAATGGATGTTACAGATACTAAACAAATAATTACACAAAGAATTATATTAATGCCTTGTTATCAGTGCTATAGAAGAAAAAGTAAATGATCTTATGAAAATTTATACCATGGAGTCCTAACCAGCATGGATGTTTAGAGATGTCCTCAATGAAGGAATGATCTCTAAGATAAGAAGTGAAGGATAAGTATATGTTACAAAAGCAGTAAAGGGTATCTAAATTTGGGTTTCCACCAAAGTTTACCCTAAGAAAAGGATTCAAGTGCTAGCAGGTTTTTTGGGGAGTCAGGTGATGCCACAAAATACCAAGAGAAGAGTGGGGAATAGGATGGGGAGGAAAGACAGCCAATACAGAGTGTGGAATCAAGTAACTATCTGTGGGCAACTGGGGCCCAGTCCTATGGGAGAAATCTGGAAATGGAGTAGAACATGAGCCTCAGGATTACACTACCAGGGAGTGAGAAAGTTGAGGTGTTTATAACCAACTCCCATCGGTTATTGGTTGGAGACTGTGTCTGGAGTGTTAACTCTCCAGATCTGAGAGGCAGAGTAGAATTTCCTGGTTTTGAAGAAAGTCTTCATGTGGAGATGCACAGGCTGGCAGTTGGCAATTATTTGTGCGCAAATGATTTGCCTCTGTAAATATGTATAACTGAATCACTTTGTCGTACACCTGAAACTAACAAAACATTGTTAATCAATTGTACACCAATATAGAATAAAAAGTTAAAAAAAAAATTTTTAAATATACAAATGTATGACATACATTTTAGTTCTTAACTTTTTTAATGTTCTCTAATATGTATTACAAATGTAGACAGAGGCTCGGCGCCGAGCAGCACTCACCAGCCCAAGAGGCTTGTCTGCTCAGCCGCCGGGGCAGGCGGGGGCTGGGAGCTGAGGCTCCGGCTTCGGTGCTAGCCAGGAGGGAGTCCAGGAAAAAGTCTGCAGCTGCCGAAGAGGCAAGAGACATTTTCTTGCCTCTTTGTTTCACGGCGCGCAAGGAGAGGGGATTCAGAGCGCCACCTAAATGAACTCCAGAGACGGGCGTGAGCCGCGGCTATCAGCGCGGACCCCAGAGGCGGGCGCGAGACGCAGTTAACAGCGCGGACCCCAGAGACGGGCGCGAGCCGCGGTTATCAGAGCGGACCCCAGAGACGGGCAAAAGACGCTAAGGCTGCTGCTGCCGCCACCAAGAAGCCTGTGTGTGAGCACAGGTCACTCTCCACACCGCCCCTCCCGGTAGCCTGTGCAGCCCGCCACTGCCAGGGTCCCGTGATCCAGGGACAACTTCCCCAGGAGAACGCACTGTGCGCCTCAGGATGCTGCAACATCACGCCGGCCTCTGCCACTGCAGGCTCGTCCCGCATCCGTGCCCCTCCCTCCCCGCGGCCTGAGTGAGCCAGAGCCCCTGAAGCAGCTGCTCCTTTAACCCCGGTCTGTCTGGGCGGGGAACAGACGCCCTCAGGCGACCTACATGCAGAGGCGGGTCCAAATCCAAAGCTGAACCACAGGAGCTGTACGAACAAAGAGGAAGGGAAATCTCTCCCAGCAGCCTCAGAATCAGCGGATTAAAGCTCCACAAACAACTTGATGTGCCTGCATCTGTTGAATACCTGAATAGACAACGAATCATCCCAAATTCAAGAGGTGGACTTTGGGAGTAGGGTATATTAATTTTTCCCCTTTTCCTTTTTTTGTGAGTGTATATGTGTATGCTTCTGGGTGAGAATTTGTCTGTATAGCTTTGCTTTCACCATTAGTCCTAGGGTTAGGTCCGTCTGTGTTTTGTTTTTTGTTTGTTTTTACTTAAAAAAAATTTTTTTTCCTAATAAATGTTTTCTTAATAATTTTTTCCTTATTTTCTATTTTTAGAAATTAAAAAAAATATTTTAATAAGTTTTTTCACATTTTTTATTTTAAAAAATTAAAAAAATTTTTTATTAATAAATTTTTTCTCAATTTTTTCCTTATTTTTACTATAAAAAATTAATAAATCTATTTTTAAAAATTAAAAAAACTTTTTTCTGAATACATTTATTCTTAAAATGTTTTTCTTATTTTTTAATATAATAGCTTTATTTTATTTTATTTTATCCTCTTTTTTCTTTCTTTCTATTTTTTTCTCCCTTTTATTCTGAGCCGTGTGGATGAAAGGCTCTTGGTGCTCCAGCCAGGAATCAGGGCTGTGCCTCTGAGGTGGGAGAGCCAACTTCAGGACACTGGTCCACAAGAGACCTCCCAGCTCCACATAACACCAAACGGCAAAAATCTCTCAGAGATCTCCATCTCAACATCAAGACCCAGCTTCACTCAACGACCAGCAAGCTACAGTGCTGGACACCCTATGCCAAACAACTAGCAAGACAGGAACACAGCCCCATCCATTAGCAGAGAGGCTGCCTAAAATCATAATAAGGCCACAGACACCCCAAAATACACTACCAGACGTGGACGTGCCCACCAGAAAGACAAGATCCAACCTCATCCACCACAACACAGGCACTAGTCCCCTCCACCAGGAAGCCTGCACAACCCACTGAACCAACCTTAGCCACTGGGGACAGATACCAAAAACAACGGGAACTACGAAGCTGCCGCCTGTGAAAAGGAGACCCCAAACACAGTAAGATAAGCAAAATGAGAAGACACAAAAACACACAGCAGGTGAAGGAGCAGGGTCAAAACACACCAGACCTAACAAATGAAGAGGAAATAGGCAGTCTACCTGAAAAGGAATTCAGAATAATGATAGTAAAGATGATCCAAAATCTTGGAAACAGAATAGACAAAATGCAAGAAACATTTAACAAGGATGTAGAAGAACTAAAGAGGAACCAAGCAATGATGAAAAACACAATGAATGAAATTAAAAATACTCTAGATGGGATCAATAGCAGAATAACTGAGGCAGAAGAACGGATAAGTGACCTGGAAGATAAAATGGTGGAAATCGCTACTGCAGAGCACGATAAAGAAAAAAGAATGAAAAGAACTGAGGACAGTCTCAGAGACCTCTGGGACAACATTAAACGCACCAACATTCGAATTATAGGGGTCCCAGAAGAAGAAGAGAAAAAGAAAGGGACTGAGAAAATATTTGAAGAGATTATAGTTGAAAACTTCCCTAATATGGGAAAGGAAATAGTTAATCAAGTCCTGGAAGCACAGAGAGTCCCATACAGGATAAATCCAAGGAGAAACATGCCAAGACACATATTAATCAAACTATCAAAAATTAAATATAAAGAAAACATATTAAAAGCAGCAAGGGAAAAACAACAAATAACACACAAGGGAATCCCCATAAGGTTAACAGCTGATCTTTCAGCAGAAACTCTGCAAGCCAGAAGGGAGTGGCAGGATATACTTAAAGTCATGAAGGAGAAAAACCTACAACCAAGGTTACTCTACCCAGCAAGGATCTCATTCAGATTTGATGGAGAAATTAAAACCTTTACAGAGAAGCAAAAGCTGAGAGAGTTCAGCACCACCAAACCAGCTTTACAACAAATACTAAAGGAACTTCTCTAGGCAAGAAACACAAGAGAAGGCAAACACCTACAATAACAAACCCAAAACATTTAAGAACATGGGAATAGGAACATACATATCGATAATTACCTTAAATGTAAATGGATTAAATGCTCCCACCAAAAGACACAGACTGGCTGAATGGATACAAAAACAAGACCCATATATATGCTGTCTACAAGAGACCACTTCAGACCTAGAGACACTTACAGATTGAAAGTGAGGGGATGGAAAAAGATATTCCATGCAAATGGAAATCAAAAGAAAGCTGGAGTAGCAATTCTCATATCAGACAAAATAGATTTTAAAATAGAAACTATTACAAGAGACAAAGAAGGACACTATATAATGATCAAGGGATCGATCCAAGAGGAAGATATAACAATTGTAAATATTTATGCACCCAACATAGGAGCACCTCAATACATAAGGCAAATACTAACAGCCATAAAAGGGGAAATCGACAGTAACACAATCATAGTAGGGGACTTTAACACCCCACTTTCACCAATGGACAGATCATCCCAAGTGAAAATAAATAAGGAAACACAAGCTTTAAATGATACATGAAACAAGATGGACTTAATTGATACTTATAGGACATTCCACCCAAAAACAACAGAATACACATTTTTCTCAAGTGCTCATGGAACATTCTCCAGGATAGATCATATCTTGGGTCACAAATCAAGCCTTGGTAAATTTAAGAAAATTGAAATCGTATCAAGTATCTTTTCCGACCACAACGCTATGAGACTAGATATCAATTACAGGAAAAGATCTGTAAAAAATACAAACACATGGAGGCTACACAATACACTACTTAATAACGAAGTGATCACTGAAGAAATCAAAGAGGAAATCAAAAAATACCTAGAAACAAATGACAATGGAGACACGACGACCCAAAACCTATGGGATGCAGCAAAAGCAGTTCTAAGAGGGAAGTTTATAGCAATACAAGCCTACATCAAGAAACAGGAAACATCTCAAATAAACAACCTAACCTTGCACCTAAAGCAATTAGTGAAAGAAGAGCAAAAAAACCCCAAAGCTAGCAGAAGGAAAGAAATCATAAAGATCAGATGAGAAATAAATGAAAAAGAAATGAAGGAAACAATAGCAAAAATCAATGAAACTAAAAGCTGGTTCTTTGAGAAGATAAACAAAATTGATAAACCATTAGCCAGACTCATCAAGAGAAAAAGGGAGAAGACTCAAATCAATAGAATTAGACATGAAAAAGGAGAAGTAACCACTGACACTGCAGAAATACAAACGATCATGAGAGATTACTACAAGCAACTCTATGCCAATAAAATGGACAACCTGGAAGAAATGGACAGATTCTTAGAAATGCACAACCTGCCGAGACTGAACCAGGAAGAAATAGAAAATATGAACAGACCAATCACAAGCACTGAAATTGAAACTGTGATTAAAAATCTTCCAACAAACAAAAGCCCAGGGCCAGATGGCTACACAGGCGAATTCTATCAAACATGTAGAGAAGAGCTAACACCTATCCTTCTCAAACTCTTCCAAAATATTGCAGAGGGAGGAAAACTCTCCAACTCATTCTACGAGGCCACCATCACCCTGATACCAAAACCAGACCAAGATCTCACAAAGAAAGAAAACTACAGGCCAATATCACTGATGAACATAGATGCAAAAATCCTCAACAAAATACTAGCAAACAGAATCCAACAGCACATTAAAAGGATCATACACCATGATCAAGTGGGGTTTATCCCAGGAATGCAAGGATTCTTCAATATATGAAAATCAATCAACGTGATACATCATATTAACAAATTGAAGGAGAAAAACCATATGATCATCTCAATAGATGCAGAGAAATCTTTCAACAAAATTCAACACCCATTTATGATAAAAGCCCTGCAGAAAGTAGGCATAGAGGAAACTTTCCTCCACATAATAAAGGCCATATATGGCAAACCCACAGCCAACATTGTCCTCAATGATGAAAAACTGAAACCATTTCCACTAAGATCAGGAACAAGACAAGATTGCCCACTCTCACCACTATTATTCAACATAGTTTTGGAAGTGTTAGCCACAGCAATCAGAGAAGACAAAGAAATAAAAGGAATCCAAATCGGAAAAGAAGAAGTAAAGCTGTCGCTGTTTGCAGATGACATGATACTATACATAGAGAATCCTAAAACTGCTACCAGAAAACTACTAGAGCTAATCAATGAATTTGGTAAAGTAACAGGATACAAAATTAATGCACAGAAATCTCTTGCATTCCTATATACTAATGATGAAAAATCTGAAAGTGAAATTAAGAAAACACTCCCATTTACCATTGCAGCAAAAAGAATAAAATATCTAGGAATAAACCTACCTAAGTAGACAAAAGACCTGTATGCAGAAAATTATAGGACACTGATGAAAGAAATTCAAGATGATACAAATAGATGGAGAGATATACCATGTTCTTGGATTAGAAGAATCAACATTGTGAAATGACTCTACTACCCAAAGCAATCTACAGATTCAATGCAATCCCTATCAAACTACCACTGGCATTTTTCACAGAACTAGAACAAAAAATTTCACTATTTGTATGGAAACACAAAAGACCCCGAATAGCCAAAGCAATCTTGAGAACGAAAAATAGAGCTGGAGGAATCAGGCTCCCTGACTTCAGACTATATTACAAAGCTACAGTAATCAAGACAGTTTGGTACTGGCACAAAAACAGAAATATAGATCAATGGAACAGGATAGAAAGCCCAGAGATAAACCCACGCACATATGGTCACCTTATCTTTGATAAAGGAGGCAAGCATATACAGTGGAGAAAAGACAGCCTCTTCAATAAGTGGTGCTGGGAAAACTGGACAGGTACATGTAAACGTATGAAATTAGAACACTCCCTGACACCATACACAAAAATAAACTCAAAATGGATTAAAGACCTAAGTGTAAAGCCAGACACTATCAAACTCTTAGAGGAAAACATAGGCAGAACACTCTATGACATACATCACAGCAAGATCCTTTTTGACCCACCTCCTAGAGAAATGGAAATAAAAATACAAATAAATAAATGGGACCTAATGAAACTTAAAAGCTTTTGCACAGCAAAGGAAACCATAAACAAGACCAAAAGACAACCCTCAGAATGGGAGAAAATATTTGCAAATGAAGCAACTGACAAAGGATTAATCTCCAAGATTTACAAGCAGCTCATGCAGCTCAATAACAAAAAAACAAACAACCCAATCCAAAAATGGGCAGAAGACCTAAATAGACATTTCTCCAAAGAAGATATACAGATGGCCAACAGACACATGAAAGAATGCTCAACATCATTAATCATTAGAGAAATGCAAATCAAAACTACAATGAGATATCATCTCACACCGGTCAGAATGGCCATCATCAAAAAAATCTACAAACAATAAATGTTGGAGGGGGTGTGGAGAAAAGGGAACACTCTTGCACTGTTGGTGGGAAAGTAAATTGGTACAACCACTATGGAGAACAGTATGGAGGTTCCTTAAAAAACTAAAAATAGAACTACCATACGACCCAGCAATCCCACTACTGGGCATATACCCTGAAAAAACCATAATTCAAAAAGAGTCATGTACCAAAATGTTCATTGCAGCTCTATTTACAATAGCCAGGACATGGAAGCAACTTAAGTGTCCATCATCGGATGAATGGATAAAGAAGATGTGGCACATATATACAATGGAATATTACTCAGGCATAAAAAGAAATGAAATGGAGGTATTTGTAATGAGGTGGATGGAGTTAGAGTCTGTCATACAGAGTGAAGTAAGTCAGAAAGAGAAAAACAAATAAAGTATGCTAACACATATATATGGAATCTAAGGAAAAAAAAAAAAGGTCATGAAGAACCTAGTGGCAAGATGGGAATAAAGACACAGACCTACTAAAGAATGGACTTGAGGATATGGGGAGGGGGAGAGTTGAGATGTGACAGGGTGAGAGAGTGTCATGGACATATATACTCTACCTAATGTGAAATAGATAGCTAGTGGGAAGCAGCCGCATAGCACAGGGAGATCAGCTCGGTGCTTTGTGACCGCCTGGGGGGGTGGGATGAGGAGGGTGGGAGGGAGGGAGATGCAGGAGGGAGGAGATATGGGGATATATGTATATGTATAGGTGATTCACTTTGTTATAAAGCAGAAACTAACACACCATTGTGAAGCAATTATACTTCAATAAAGATGTTTAAAAAAAAAAAAAAGTTGCCATTGTTTTAAAATGTATCATGTAAATATAAACAAATCGCTGGAAAAAAAATATCCAGAGAAACATGGTTAGGTCACCAACAGCAACTCCCTCAAGGGTTGAAAGAGACTCATGGAACGAGTGGCAAAGACTTTGGGTTAAGACAAAGCTTGCTATCTTCTTGGAACAACAATAAGGCTGTCCTTTAGAAGGCAAAAATATAGAGCCTCAGGGGAACAGAAGGGAGGGCAGTTAACATTTGGAATCAGAGAAGGTACTATTTGAACAACCATTATTATTCAACAATGTATGAGATACAGATTGGAAATATAGTTGCTATACAAGAGATACCAAGAAACTAAAAGCTTACCAACGGAAATCTGCACAGGTAAATAACAAAACAAGGTAGTTCACACTGGCAAAGTGGGAGCCATGCAGGGAGGAGTGAATTGTCATCAGGAGATGAGAAGGCTGGGAAGGATTTTGAGAGTCAAATGGTCCTTTATCTGGGCTTTGAGGGATAAGAAATGCAAAGCATGTTTCCAGAAAGGGAATGTCATGAACAAACGTTCTGTCAAAGAAATAGATGTGGCATTCCTGACACAGTTACAGGCAGCTGAATGCAAACTTCACTAATGAATAAGCAAATATTGATACATGGCTTGCTCACCTCCTCCTGCTGTCCCAGGAGAGGCCCCCTCTGTTTCAGTGTCAGGATTAGCATTAAAACATGAAGGTGTTTGGAGACAGCTAAGTAGCAAGGCAGAAGAGAGTCAGGAAATATCAGATCCCACCCCACGAATATTATTGGAGAAAGAAAAATTGAATGGCATTAGTGTTGGCAAAATTTTAGAGAAAAAGAAAACTGTTCCCAGGGCTTCCCAGGTCATAGGAAACAATAGAAGAGAACATCTGAGATTTCACAATTTAGTTTCTTGACAAGTTTAGTAAGCCCAGTTTGGTAGGTACTACCAGACAAGGTAGTAAATAGATTTCCTCTTGCATAACAGCTCTTATCAGTTTGTTGCCTGTCTCTAGACTACTATGTTATAAAGATTCAGAGGGCTCGCTTAAAATCAGCTGGAAGGAGATCTGGGATCCATTGCTGATGTCTGTCATGGGCACGGGATATAGGGTGTAGGCATTATGTTTGTGAAGACTTAGTGCATTTTTTAGGAATGTGTTCAGCTGCACGTGGCAGAGATCCAATACCAGTGACCAAATATGGGTTTATTTTTCTCACATAGAGAAAAGACTGGAGTAGAGAGCTTAAATTTTTTTCTTTAATGCTCATTCCCTATTGCTATCAAGGATCCAAGCCCATTTTTCCTTCCTGTCTTTCCTTCCTAAATTGTTCTAGTAATTTAGCTGTGATGATGAATTAATTTTATGTGTCAGCTTGACAGGGCCATGGGTCCCTAGATATCTGATCTAACATTATTTTGGGTGTATCTCTGAGAATGTTTCTGGATGGGCAGCCAGTCTCTAAATATGCATGGACCAGCTGCTTGGCGGACCATGGACATGGACCTTTTCTGACATTACACTGTGATCCCTGGTTGTGAGGCATATGTGACTATTGAGAGGTCAGCCACACAGGCAGGTACCCAGAGGTCTGGTTCACAGAAACTGGACTGGAGAAGTGTGTCTTTTCATGTCATCCCCATTGTCCTCTTGCCAGGGAAGACCTGGCAAGGGCTCTACTTTTTGTTTGTTACAAAGGACATAAGCTCTTCCTGTGTTAGACCTATGGACAATGTCTATTATTGCCCTCTCTTTCCTCATGATGTAGGTGTTTCTGGGTCAGTTGCATTGCTTTTGGGCTTAGCTTCTCCAATGTTAATAGCATATGCTGTGAGGATGGTAGCTGCCCCTGCAGCTCCAGCCTGACTTCTGGAGAGGAGCCATGGGATTCTGAGGGTGGTGTCCAGGTTCTCCCATACAGGAGCATTGCTGGGCTCTAGGTGAAAACCGTGCTTGGAGCCCGAATGAACTCCACGCCCAAAGTAAAGCTTATAGAAGGGGATAAGTCCATTCCTGTATTTTTGGATCCCTGGAAAGCATCAGGGTGGACAGGAAACTCATTCCAGCATTTTTTTTTTTTCAGTCTGGAGCCTTAACTTTCAAGAGTAAAAGCTGACATTTTGATAACTGAAGACCAGCTGCTAAATTCAATCTTGGACCAACCTAGGTTGAAGGCTGGGAGAAAAGATTATGATTATACGTCAAATGGGTAGGTTTTGTTGACCATTCATCTGTTCTTTTCCCTTAGCTTACCAGTCTCAAGTACTTTGAAATGTTATCTTTTGGTTCTCTACCTCTATCCAAAGAAATTAGATATGGTATCCCAGGTAGGATTGCCAGATAAAATACAGGATGTGCATTTAAATTGAATGTCAGATAAACAATCAATAAACAGTACATGTTTATCCCAAATATTACATGGGGTATACTTATACTAAAATAATTATTCATTTTTTTTAACATCTTTATTGGAGTGTAATTGCTTTACAATTTTGTGTTAGTTTCTGCTGTATAACAAAGTGGATTAGCTATATGTAAACATATATCCCCATATCCCCTCCCTTTTGCATCTCCCTCCCACCCTCCCTATCCCACCCCTCTAGCTGGTCACACAGCACTGAGCTGATCTCCCTGTGTGATGCAGCTGCTTCCCACTAGCTATCTATTTTACATTTGGTAGTGTATATATGTCAATGCTATTTTCTCACTTCGTCCCAGCTTACCCTTCCCCCTCCCCATGTCCTCAAGTACATTCTCTAAGCCTGCATCTTTATTCCTGTGCTGCCCCTAGGTTCTTCAAAACCATTTTTTTTTTTTTTTTTAGATTCCGTATATATGTGTTAGCATCCAGTATTTGTTTTTCTCTTTCTGACTTACTTCACTCTGTATGACAGACTCTAGGTCCATCCACCTCACTACAAATAACTCAATTTCATTTCTTTTTATGGCCGAGTAATATTCCATTGTGTATATGTGTCACATATTCTTTATCCATTCATCTGTCGATGGACACTTAGGTTGCTTCCATATCCTGGCTATTGTAAATAGTGCTGCAATGAACATTGTGGTTCATGTCTGTTTTTGAATTATGGTTTTCTCTGGGTATATGCCCAGTAGTAGAATTGTTGGGTCATATGGTAGCTCTATTTTTAGTTTCTTAAGGAAACTCCATGCTGTTCTCCATAGTGATTGTATCAATTTACATTCCCACCAACAGTGCAAGAGGGTTCCCTTTTCTCCACACCCTCTCCAGAATTTATTGTTTGTAGGTTTTTGATGATGCCCATTCTGACCAGTGTGAGGTGATACCTCATTGTAGTTTTGATTTGCATTTCTCTAATGATTAGTGATGTTGAGCATCCTTTCATCTGTTTGTTGGCAATCTGTATATCTTCCTTGGAGAAATGTCTATTTAGGTCCTCTGCCCATTTTTGGATTGGGTTGTTGTTTTTTTTTTTGATATTGAGCTGCATGAGCTGCTTGTAAATCTTGGAGATTAATCCTTTGCCAGTTGCTTCGTTTGCAAATATTTTCTCCCATTCTGAGGGTTGTCTTTTCATCTTGTTTATGGTTTCCTTTGCTGTGCAAACTTTTAAGTTTCATTAGGTCCTATTTGTTTCTTTTTGTTTTTATTTCTATTTCTCTAGGAGGTGGGTCAAAAAGGATCTTGCTGTTATTTATGTCATAGAGTGTTCTGCCTATGTTTTCCTTGAAGAGTTTTATAGTGTCTGGCTTTACATTTAGGTCTTTAATTCATTTTGAGTTTATTTTTGTGTATGGTGTTAGGGAGTGTTCTAATTTCATTCTTTTACATGTAGCTGTCCAGTTTTCCCAGCATCACTTATTGAAGAGGCTGTCTTCACTGTATATGCTTGCCTCCTTTATCAAAGATAAGGTGACCATATGTGCATGGGTTTATCTCTGGGCTTTCTATCCTGTTCCATTGATCTATATTTCTATTTTTGTGCCAGTACAATACTGTGTTGATGACTGTAGCTTTGTAGTAAAGTCTTAAATCTGGGAACCTGATTCCTCCAGCTCCATTTTTCTTTCTCAAGATTGCTTTGGCTATTCGGGGTCTTTTGTGTTTCCATACAAATTGTGAAATTTTTGTTCAAATTGTGAAAATTTGTGAAAAATGCCATTGATATTTTGAAAGGGTTTGCTTTGAATCTGTAGATTGCTTTGGGTAGTGTGGGTCATTTTCACAATATTGATTCTTCCAATCCAAGAATATGGTATATCTCTCCATCTGTTTATGTCATCTTTAATTTCTTTCATCAGTGTCTTATAGTTTTCTGCATACAGGTCTTTTGTCTCCTTAGGTAAGTTTATTCCTAAGTATTTTAAAGAATTATTCATTTTTATCTGAAATTCAAATTTAACTGGCATCCCGTTATTTTTTTTAACATTTTACTTTGAAATTATATCTGCTCAGAAAGTTGTAAAGATAGTATATAGAGGTCCCATGTACACTTCACCCAGTTTCCCCCAATGATTGCTCTAATACTGTTATAGTACAATATCAAAACCAGGAATTTTAGATTGGTACATTTTGTGCGTGGTTCCATGTCATTTTATAATGTGTAAATTTATGTAACCACTACAAAAATCTTCCTCATGCTATCCCTTTATCATTGTACTCTCCTCTCTTTGCCCACCTCAAAATATCGAACTCCTGGTAATCACTAATCTATTTCCCTTCTCTCTAACTTTGTCATTTGAGGATGTTATATAAATGGAATCATATAATATATGACTTTTTGAAATTGGCTTTCTTCACTGAGTGTAATGTCCTTAAGGTTCATCCAACTTGTCCCATGTATTAGATAACAAAGTACGTGAAGCAAAACTGATTGAAGGGAGAAAAGAGATAGACAAATTCACAATTATGGCTAGGGACTTCAACACCCAGCTTTCAATAATTGATAGAACAACCAGACAGAAAATCTAGGATATAGAAGAATTCAAACCCTACCACCAACCAATAGGATTTAAACAATATTTTTCAAATGTTCAACTCAAATGTTCCACTCAACCACAGTGGGCTACACATTCTTTTCAAGCACCAGTGGAGCACATACCAAGATAGAACATATCCTGGGCCATAAAACAACCTCCAACAAATTTAAAAGAATTGAAATCATGCAGACTACGTTCTCTGACCACAATGGAATCAAACTAGAAATCAATCACAAAAAGATAATCTCCAAATACTTAGAAATGAAATGACACATTTCTAAGTAAACTTTGGGTCAAAGAGGAAGTTTCAAGAGAAAGAAGCTCAAAAAATAAAATCAAAATAAACCCAAAGCAAGAAGGAAGAAGGAGCAAATAAAACAAGAGCAGGACTCAATGTAATTGAACACCCCTATATATATATATATATATATATATATATATATATATATAATCAATGCAACAAAACTAAATTTCTTTAAAAAGATTATTAAAGTTGACAAGCCTCTAGCAAGAATGACAAAGATAAACAAAAGAGAGAAGACACAAATTACTAATAACAGGAAAGAAACAGGGAACATCACTACAGATTCTGCAGACATCAAAATGATAAGGAGAATATCATAAAAACATCTGTATACACATGAATTTGACACCTAGATGAAATGGGCCAGTTTTTCATAAAGTACAACCTATTGCAGCTCACCTAATGTGAAATAGATAATTTTAATAGCCCTTTATAAAATATAAAAATTATATAATATAAAAGAAGTGAGCATTTTTAACTGAGGACATTGCCACTAAATAAGTAGAGAATGTGACAGTGTGTAGCAAGCAGCAGTGTCAGCCACATCTCCTTTAAACATGGTAATGACTTAACTGAAAAAATTGCTGAGAGCCCATGAATATCCTATGCTCTAAATTCCAAGAAATTGCATTAATCTACAGGTTGCTCTTATTGTTTATTCCCCCTCAGGACCTACATCATACTCACCTGTTTTTGCCTCTGACAGTGATGGAGGCAAAACATCAGTATGGTTTTATCCGTCTTGTAAGGATGGACCTTAGAAATGGAGGCTTTGCTCTCTTCTGTGGATGATGACAAAGTAAGACTTGACTCATGCTTCCTCTGGGTTCCCACAGCAAAGCTACCGAAACAGTATCGGGAAACTGTAAGAATCTTGAAGGGTCAAGAGTCAACAAGCATTTGTTGTTTCTCACTTTCTACTTAACTCTTAATATTTTCTCACCTGTCAAATAGCTTTAGTTTGTCTTATTCATCAGGAGTAAAAGGCTCACAGTGGTTGTGAAATGGTCTTTGGACTGTGTGTCAGTCACTTTAATCCTGGGAAAAGGCATTATATTTCATTTTTTTTATTCCCTCTTAAAGGACAAAATAAACCCTTTCCAATTAGAACCTCTAACAGTAGTTTTGAGAGAGTATTTCAGACACAGCTCTCATGATGTCCCCCTGGTTGGTAGAGAAGATTGTGTGGGAATGAAAGCTATGGAAGCTGCAAACAATTAGTATGACGCTTTTGTCTAGAAATGTACATGTATCTCAGTAAAACACTGAATTTGTTATTATGGTATATTATTACTGTTGTCTTTTGTTGTTACTATCATTATCATTATCTTCATTATCATTTTAGAATACAAGTTCTTTGTTATTACAATAAAATGTCCCTAGTGAGGCAACGAAAATGCCACTTACTCCTGTTTTCAAATGTGTATATATGTGTAGATGTGTGTAGGTGTAGTTTACACATTCTTGTATTTCTCTAGATTACCTTTTTGTTGGCTTAGAAAGGCTGAGTATGAATGTAGCTAGCCTAAGACTCTGTAGAAAGTTCCTCTGTTTTGTTTTTTTTTTAAGAGATTGGAGTTTATTTATTTATTTATTTTATTTTTGGCTGTGTTGGGTCTTCGTTTCTGTTAGAGGGCTTTCTCTAGTTGTGGCAAGTGGGGGCCACTCTTCATCGCGGTGCGTGGGCCTCTCACTATCACGGCCTCTCTTGTTGCGGAGCACAGGCTCCAGACGCGCAGGCTCAGTAGTTGTGGCTCACGGGCCTAGTTGCTCCGCGGCATGTGGGCTTTTCCCAGACCAGCGCTCGAACCCGTGTGCCCTGCATTAGCAGGCAGATTCTCAACCACTGCGCCACCAGGGAAGCCCCGAAAGTTCCTCTTTGAAAGAGAAATTTTTCTCAATTTTGAATTTCCTTTGCCAGTCATTAGAAGTTGGTGGGAAATTCCAGTCCTATGAGAAATGCTGACATTAAATTTCTGTAAAATATCTAGAAAAATTGATGTTACCTGATCCAGACCTAATCAACTCTTAATATAAAAAGGTCCTCAGAACAAAGGGGGATGGACAGGCTTATGGTAAAAGGAAGTTAATCTAATGTTTTCTCTTTTAAACTAGGAGTTTCCAAAGAAATAAGATCATGAGGACGTCAGGGACTACTTTGGAATAGAAAGGCAAGACAGACATTTATTTTCCTCATCCTTTGGAACTGATATGTCCCAGATCTCCAGTCCAAGGCCACCTTCAGTCACCTTCCCTGGCCAGCCCGTGTCTCTCTTCAACAGTGGCCTTCTGCCACCCCACCCCACCCTGGCACATTTTAAAAAAATTATCTCATTTTTGAGCCACTAAGATAATGATAGAGAATAAACCTAATCAGCCCTGTTTAGAAAGCCTAATTTGTGAAAATTTACAAAAATACATTATATCAGCTAAGGATATATATACAAATACATTCCACTCAAATCACAATTTACCTACTGTACTTATAATGATAGGTATTCTTTGTCTAGTCGAAGTTGATTTTCAAACAGATAAGCTTTAATTTCATGGATTCCCTTAACTAACTTCACTGCTTGCTCTGTTTCCTTGATTCTTTGTGTAACATAATGAGTAACTTGATATCTGCCTCATATTTTATGGACACATAATTCATCTCAATTCTAGATGCAGGAGTTATTCCTGCTTGAGTTCCCAATGTTTTATCCACAGCCTCAATTAGATGATTATTTAACAGCCTGTTGAATTCCCAGACCAAACCATCAAGGCCTAGGTCTTTAATTGCCTAAAAACTGTTTGTTCTAACATTTGGCTTTCAAACATCCTTCTGGGTCAAGTTTAATTGAAAAAAGATGGCTTTCCTAGCCTAAGAAGATTTTAGAGGATAGAATATAAGCAGTGACTCAATAAGATAACAAAACATATCTAAGATATTTTTACCCAAAATATGTATTTATTAAACCTTGTGTATGTGTGTATACTAAGAAAAAAAAACAAACAAACCCTAGATTTTCTCCATATTAAAAGTATTGGGAATTTAGTTTCCTTCAATGCCAAAATCTACCTTTAATCATAACTAAAGGTGATGAAGAGGCAAATAGGTATATAGCGCATTAAGGGATTAATATTTTCTAGTAGGAAACAGTAAACTCAACTTGCTGTTGTTGCAGCCAGTAATTTTTAAATCCTCCATTAAGTATCCAATTATCCCTAAGACAGGTGTTGGCATAACAGACACAGAGCATCATAGGGGATTATTATTTTTATGATGGAAGAGTAAGTATTTAACAGAATCTTACTTCTTTAGGAAGTGATAATATCTATCCCGGGATATGGTGTATCAAATGAAAATGTTACATAGTTAGAATGCTGTAACAGACACACTTATGAAAGTGCTGGAACACTCCCAAAAAGCATTTGAGAAAAGATAAAACAAAGAAGGACATTAAATAATGTCAATCAGTTATCCTCTTATGTAAGAAAAGCCAAATAAGCAGAAATGAAAACATTGCAAAGTCATTTGAACTTAAATCTCAAAAAACATATGAAGGGGGCTTCCTTGGTGGTGCAGTGGTTGAGAATCTGCCTGCCAATGCAGAGGACACGGGTTCGAGCGCTGGTCTGGGAAAAGCCCACATGCCTCGGAGCAACTGGGCCCGTGAGCCACAACTGCTGAGCCTGCGCGTCTGGAGCCTGTGCTCCGCAACAAGAGAGGCTGCAATAGTGAGAGGCCAGCGAACCGCGATGAAGAGTGGCCCCCACTTGCCGCAACTAGAGAAAGCCCTTGCACAGAAACGAAGACCCAACACAGCCAAAAATAAATAAATAAATAAATAAATTTTAAAAAGAAAAGATGAGTACTATCTTAAAAAACAAACAAACAAACAAAAAAAAAAACATATGAAGGGTGCCTTAATCCTAGCATTGACCAGACTTCCTTTGCAAACCTGAGCAAATGCCATTGTCTTTAACCTCATTTCTCCATTTCTGAAATGAGAAAGATTGGATTTTGTTTCTCCAAGGATCCTTGAAGTGATTAATTGCCTGATAGTTTCTAAAGATCTTTGAAAACCAAAGGGCTGAGATTTAAAATATTATGGTGCATCCCCCCTTGATCATGGTATTTCTGAAATTTCTTTGTAATTCAGTTTCCATTCTCTCTCTCTCTACTTTTTTAAACCTTACTGATTATTTTTCTTGAGATGTGTTTTACTGAGAAAGGGGCCAATAGAGCCGCTGACCAGCATTTGGATAAGACAAGTTGTTTTGGATTTATTTTCTAAAATGTGACACTGCCTTCTCTCTTTTTAAAATTTCTTTTCTTTTTTCTCTTCTCTTTACTTTCCTTTCTATTCCTTCCTTTTTATTTTTTTCTTCTCTTTCCCTCATTCCATGACATATTTCAAACATATAGAAAAGTGCAGAGAATAATGTAAGACTTCCAAGGCATGCAGCCATGACACAGATGTCATAAAGAAAAATGGTATAGATGATCTTATTTGCAAAGCAGAAATAGGGACACAGATGTAGAGAACAAATGTATGGATACCAAGGAGGAAGCGGGGGGGGGGCAGTGGGATGAATTGGGAGATTGGGATTGACATATATACACTACTATGTATAAAATAGATAACTAATGAGAACCTACTGTATAGCACAGGGAACTTTACTCAGTGATCTGTGGTGACCTAAATGGGAAGGAAATCCAAAAAAGAGAGGATATATATATACATATGTATGATTCACTTTGCTGTACAGCAGAAACTGACACAGCAGTGTAAAGCAACTATACTCCCCCCACAAAAAAAAGTCCATCCAGAGTTCTAACACAAACATGTTTTAGTTTCCCATCTGTCAATTGTAGGAAAAAATCATGTCAAATATATTGAGATAAATAAATATAATGGCTAGAATAAGTGGAGAATATTGGGTAAGATGGTATTTTTTTCACAAAATATTGACCATCACAGACCCAGAGGAAATTGAGAAGGACTATCTTAATTTTTTTTGATAAAAAATTGAAGCCCGAATAAGCCACAAATTGCTTGCAAAGAACTTCAAAGTAAAATGTAGGCTTGGCAGCCAGATTTTGCCCATTGCCTCAAGAGCTATCACAGTGCACTCTTCTCCATGGCTGGTATGCATGTTTCAGCTCATTTCTTAGCATTATAAGTAATTCATTAGACACTATATGTAATTGACAATCTTCCCTAAATATTGGAAGTCACAAGCATGCCCATGCCTCATGGTTCTAGCTATTTGTGAGTGTTGCTTTTAAGTGCCAGGGATATGGTTCAATAAATTATTAGAAACATATTAATTAGCTGTTTTTCATTAGGCAGTATTGCAAGAAAGATCAGCAACAAAATGTTAACAGGTGGAAGATCTGATTTATTGCATATCTCTTAAAACAAAACTAAACAAAATTTGGTACAAGTTCATAGTCTCTGTTGCATTAGTTAATTCTGTTATTCACTAATGAGCTCTAATATTAATAAATTAACTTATGCATAAAAAAGAATAATGTTTAGCTTCCTTATAGTTTTAATAGAAATAAAATTTTACTTATGGGTGAAGTTTCAAATGTGCGCCTCCCCAGCTCCACTGGCTTCTCTCCTTCCATGAGTTAACCACTGTCTTCAAGATTTTTGTGTCCCTACCAGTATCTTCTTCCATGTGGATGGACATTTATGTTGTTTTCAAGATTTACTATTTAAAAAAATTGTAATGAACATTTGTGTACTTATCTCTTTGTGGACTGGTATAAGGTTTTCTAGTCTGGACCCTCGCAGGGAAATTTTTGAGTCATAGATAATTTTATATTCAACTAACTTCAATATTTTCAAATTGCTTTCTAGATTGGTTATAACGCCACCAGCAGATAGATTATGAGACTCGTTAGGTCCCTGGATCATCTTTAATTCTGGAGATTGTCAGTCTTAAACATTGCTCATGTGATAGATATTAAATCATAACTTATTTTTTATGTGTATGTTTTTTGGGGTATAATTTGCATATAGTAAAATTCACCCTTTTGAGTGTACAGTACAGTATTAGAAATTTTAACAAATTCATACAGTTGTGCAACCACCACCACAATCAATATATAGAACATTTCCATCACTCCCCCCAAAATTCCTTTATTTCTCTTTATAGCCAGATCCTTTTTAATTCTCACAAATAGAGCTTCATGGATGCAAGTTGACTGACACACATCCAGGCAACACATATGTAATCAAGGCACTGGGCATGGGAATGCCAGCTGAATCTATCTCTTTTATTGAGAAAGCAATTTTTTTAAAAAAGGCATCAGCAGGTATCTCTTTAAGTCTTCTTGGTCAGAATTGATTGGGTGTGTTTTTCGGCAGGAGGCAGGGAGCATCTTCCTGGAGTTTGCTTGGAAATGCATAGAATTTATAGATTAATGTAGAAAATAAATATGGTCTAACACTGCATGTAGTTGGGCCTTTTTATGTATTTTGATCAAATTTTATATTTTCTCCATAGTCAAAAAAAGTGAAAAATTCTTGTACATTTTATTAGATTTATTCCTATATACTTTAAATTTATTTTTCAATTGCCAATTAATTTTTAATGATTCTATTTTATAAATGTATGTTATTTATATTTACTGAACTCTCTGTATAAATTTTCTAATTTTTTTCTAATTATAAATTCAGAATCTTCTGAATTTTTTATTTAGATGAATATTTAATCTATGAATAATGACAATTTAGACTCTTCTTTTGCAATTCTTATAGTTTTCTTTCACATTTTCCTTTCTTCCTTCCCATTTTTCTTCCTGGTTTGCCCCCTTTTGCATATTTGTTTTAACATTTATGATCTATAAATGCATCTGTTCTTAGCATTCTTTTTTGAAGTAGATTAACATCTATCTTTCTGATGAATTAAACTCTTAAGCATACATTCATTTTTATATTTATATGAGTCATGATTTTACATTTTTTAAAATATTATCATTTAACTATTCTCACTCTTAGAATTTCGGTTTGGTAAGTTTTCAAATCTGATTTTTGTTCCTCCATATTGTTTTAGTTTTTTTCTCATTGTGTTTTCTGATTTTTTTAACTGTAATAAGAATATTTCTGATCGCCTTAACTTTTCTAGCTCTTAGCAGTGCTGTTATCTCCTGCTTGTTGCTTTTCCTGCCTTTCCTCTTGGGAAGATGATTCCTGGTATGGTTTGGAACTTTTAATGTCCTATTGCCTTTAGCACAATTTGCTTTTTATTATGAAATTTCTATCTGCCATGGGTTGTGGAGAGTTCCCTATAGAATAATTTTTGCTTTTGCTAGGGCATGGGTGTGAATGAGCTGTGCTGTTAAAGTTCTGACTTGGTGTTCCTACATATGAGTATGGTGCTGGCTCAGTTTCCATTTTTCACAGGGGAACATTATGGTCCTATTTTGTTTGTATGTTTTCTTATTGTTTCTCTGGCATATCAATCAGAGTTCAATGCAAGGTACAGGAAAGGGTTTAATAGAATGAATTAGGTTTGAAGAATTGAAGAAGTGGATTCTAGAAATGACCCCCAGACTAAAAATCTCATCCTACCCTCAGTCAGAAATCACCATCGGTTCTGTGGTAGAAACATGAAGCTACTGCTGGCACCCCTGCCACTACCACCAGTGCCTCTCTAATCCAAGAAAGCTAAAGAACAGGCACTAGACAGATGTAGCTGAAAACACAATTCCACAGCTTTGCTTACAAAAGTCATTGAAAAATGAGCCCAACTCTTTTCCACCTTCCAATATCATGTGAGGGCAATGATTGGTCAAGCATTTTCCAGTTCCCTTGCTGTGTGGAATCTGGGAAATGTAGTCAATTTCAGTTTTGTTTCTGATTTATTTTCTTTTGATTTGCTTTCAACACCTCCAGTCAGAATGAGGGTGTAATGAAACTTGAGTAATTCAATCAATAATGGCCACACCTAGACTAAAGGGGGATCTTCCTTTCAGGGAGATGGTTTTAGTTCCCCACTTCTCAGGTACTGATGGTCAAGTGTCAGCTGGGTCCTACAGGAAGCAGATGCTGAGATGGAGTCAGGACTGTAAACAATTTACTGGGGAATAACACCTGGGAAACGAAAAGGGAGGACTCCAACTGGGAGAAGGAGGCATCTGACTCCAGTACAGATCTAATCGAGTCCGCTAGTCCAACAGGGGGCTTCAGGGCAAAGGTGGCCCATTAAAGGACTCCCATGTGGTGTGGAAATGGCCAGGCCCTTGGACCAAAGGCTTGCTCAGTCATTGGCTGCAGCAACTCTAGGCCGTAAAGCTGAGGGGAGCCTGATGAAGTTCAATAACACCTGAAGGCTGTCAGCTCATGACACTCCTTGCAGAAGGGCAATGTGCTCTTTCCTGAAGGGAGATCTTGGCAGGGCCTCACTATGCCTGCCAGAGATCACTTGGCCTGTCACTGGGTTTGTGTCAACCCTTGCTCCCACCTATAAGGGCCTACCTCTGCTCTAATACCCAAATGCATTGCCGCAGAATCAGCCCTTATTTACTTCCTTGGTTTCCTCTTCATTCTGGGCACAGAAGAATTGTCTTTTTTTTTTTTTTTTTCTTCAAGCTTGGCTACATCATCAGAATTTCTAAGTGTTAACCGTAGGCATACAGCTGTTTCTTGTCATCTCAATCTGTCTTTTTGCACCACTCAATTTATTTACCTCCAAGACATCACTTACTAGAGACTTACTGGAGTCAGTCAGCACGTTTGATGCAATTATGAATGTCACTGAGACAATAAGGAAGAATGATCCTCTAGTTGCCACAGATTCACCTGTAAATTGTCCTGGTTGCTGTGACTTCATGGTTCAATATAGTCCTGCTTCTAGCCGAGTCAACTGACAACTACTTGACAATTTTAATGATCATTATGCTAGGAGATGGAGGAAATAGAAAATGGAAAAGAAATTGTTTCTATATTTAAGTGGCTCTTAGTTGGATGTACTAATACACAAGGAAGAGTTGAAAAACAATTAGTGTGAATTATATGGCTTGAATCCTTCCTACACAAAGTGTGGACTGTGGACTATCAGCAATGGCCACACCACAAACACATAATAAATGCAGATTCTCAGGCCATACTCTAAACCTACTGAATCATAATCTGCACTTTAACAAGATCCCCAATGATTCATATGTACTTTAAGGTTTGGAAAGCACTCATTTACACAAAAATGCCATTGTTGATGGATTTGGGAGAAAGAAACTCAACAGGAAAAGAGAGAAACAGGGCTCTTAAATGGTTGTATGCGATCTCACCTTAAAAGAGAAGAAATAGAGTTATATGGAAGGGATTTCAGTTCTGTGGAACAAAATGTGATAATTCAATTTTAAAATCTTTCAGAGAAACCTCCAATATAAACCTAAGAAGCCACTATAAAATTTTATGGGACATCTAATAAAATATTATTTTAATTGATATTGACATTTATGTTGTATGTCTTCTATGCTGTAGGAATTTTCATGAAATACATGAAGTCCTTTTGATAATTCATTAACTAGAACTAGAATGGTCTGAATTTATAATGAACTTAGATATATAGTAAATTTTGCTATTATAAGCCACTTTGTCGCCAAAATGTATAGTTTTATTCTAAAGTAGTCTTAGTAAATTCTATCACATGTATTCTCTGGATTATAGAGAGACTGACATTTTTATAAAGTGGGTTTTGCCAACAATATTTTTAGTGTCTTTCCCCTGTATTCCTCCCTCTTCTATGAAGTGGAAACTGTAACTTCACAAAGCAGATCCACATGCTCTGAAACAGTGGAAAGGAAGATTTTGTTATAAATTAAAATGTCTCTTCCTTGATTTCTGCTCACATTATTAAGACAGGTAAATTGTATTTTCATGAAATGTTTCCATGTAGAAAAAAACTCTGCTGATAGATAATATTATTTCAGAGGGTCTCACTGCAGCTACCATCCTTTTATTTCTAACTCCAAATCAGAGAGAGGGAACAAACAACCCTTGACTGACACGACTGATTCCAAATCTCAGTGTTATGGAGAGAAGAAAAATACCTCTAGGTATGACTTCAACGTAATTTGTAAAAATTGTCCTCAGGGACTCTGGTTTGTATAGCTTGAGTTAGAAGACATATTAGTGACAGCTGAGAGAGAAGTACAAGGCGGAATCTCAGTTGTGAAGATTGTAGTTTATGTTCAATGTATTAGGAATGAGGACATTGGTTTAATTCCAGTTTATTTATTTAAGTGGTTCTTATCTCCGTGTTTATGCTCTCAGTTTCCTAATTTATAGGCAAGTTCAGATATTAATACTGAAAAAAAGACAAGCAGTAGATTAACCAATTTAGTGAGTAAACAATCAGGCTTCATTTTAACAACTTCATTGAGATATAATTCACATACCATAAAATTCACCCATTTAAAGCATACAATGCAGTGGTCTTTAGTACATTTAGCATATTAATTGTGTAACCATCACCACAATCAATTTTAAAAAATTTAATCATCCCGAAAAGAAAGCCGGTACCCTTTCGCAATCATGACATACTATTTCTCACCTCAGCCCTGGCAAACACTAGTCTACTTCCTGTCTCTATGGATTTGCCTATTTTGAACATTTAATATGAATAGAATCACACAACATGTGATCTTTCTGTGACAAGCTTCTTTCATTTAGCATGTTTTTAAGGTTTGTCTATATGGTAGCATGTGCCAGTACTTCATTCCTTCCTATTGCTGTGTAATTGAATGGACACAACAATTAGTTTATCCATTCATTCATTTCTGGATATTTTTGTCATTTCCTCTTTTCAGCTATTATGAATAATTTTGCTATGAATATTGGTGCAAAATTTTTCTGTGAAGTCACATTTCATTTCTTTTAGGAGTGGAATTGCTCGGTCATATGGCAAATCTACTTTTAACCTTTTTAAGGAACTGCCAAAACTACTTTCCGAAGTGTCTGCAACATTCCACATTCTCACAGCAGTGCATGAAGGTTCCAAGTTCTCCACATCCTTGCCAACACTGTTACTGCCTGTCTTTTTTATTACAGCCATCCTAGTGGGTGTGAAATGGTCCCACGTTGTGGTTTTAGCGTGCATTTCCCTGATGGCTAATGACATTAAGCACCTTTTTGTATGTGTGTTGATCATGTGTATATATTCCTTGGAGAAATAGCTATTGAAGTCCGTTGTCCATTATTACAGACTACTGGATGAAGATTGAGGGAGAGCATCAGGAGCCTGATTGTTGTTGTTATTATGTAATTGAACAATTTTCAATATTTCTGTACTGCCTTGTAATATATTAAAATTTATCTTGGATTATAATTCACACACACACACACAAAGTTAACTTAACTTTCTTTATCTAAGAAAAATGATAGATTTTTTTGCAGATTAAATTCTTCCCCCAAGATTTGAGGAGGTCTTGTTTCAAGTGTTTATTTCATATAAGGGGTTACCTCCAGGGTGTGTGTGTGTGTGTGTGTGTGTGTGAGTATGGATATGTGTATCTATGTGTGTCTGTGCATGCCATCACTGGGAATTTACCCTTTTACTGAGTTTGTTGAGTTTTAATGAAGCCTGATATTGTCCAGAAAGGATCTACTCTCTCTCTATTGGGTTCCCTGGTGAACCAAATGATGTCTTAACAGATGATGTTCATGTCTGAGGGCCTGGAGTTGTCTGGTTATGTCCACTTATCAGTAGAGTTTGGGGCAATAGCAATATTTGTGGGCTGATCCAAACCACTCCAGTCATTTATGGGAAAGAACTGATATTTATACACATGAATTAGATACTTTGCACTAGTCCTTGCCATCTTTTTCTTCTTAGTTTCCTGGCTATTTGCATTACCTTCCTTAGTTGTCTATGATAAATGTACACAATGGCTTAGTCTTAAACAACTTTAGGAAAAGGATTTCATGCAAACTCTTAAGAACAAGGGAGAAATAATTATTTAAGAGAAAGTTAAGCAACTGAGGACTTAGGAATGGGAGTCAGCTACCCAAGGGTAGCTATAATATCAGCTTTAAAAATGTTTTTGGCTACCTAAAAGTCACAGGAAAAAGGTGAAAAATATTTTTAGAAATCAAAGTATTTTAAGAAAGCAGTTATTTAGTCTGAATTTTAGTTAAGGACATTTTGCTCTTCCTATTTAATTTTAAGAATCGATGCTTGATTTTTTTAATTGATCAAAGATGTTTGGATTTACAAATAATTGTATGAACGAATTTAGCATAGCAGGGTTCTTCATGTGTCTTGTATAATGAACATATTGCAGCAACTATCTTTACTTTCTCATTTCCCATTCACCATCCATTCTTTCAAGTGCATTTGCATTGTCTACACTGAATTATGCAAATAAATGAATTTTATCAAATAAGAGACACATAAAGGGAAGAAGGTCTGACTGAAACATGATGAGTCTAAAATTATTTTCCTTACTCTTCTCCTTGATATTGTACATTCCTGTGGCTCTACAAGCCTTCTGCATTTACTTACATATTTGGCACATATTCATTTAAACTTGCTACTTTTATTTAGAGGGATTCTCCATCTTCTTCATTTGAATTTGTCTTGTCTCTTTCATTAAGCAGGAAACTACTCCAGGGGACTTGGTTTTCCCCATGGCTGAGAGAACCAGCACTTTGTTGAGTCCTAGGCTGCTTCTGTGTTGTACAATGATTGACAAGCAGATCATACATCGTTGATGTCATTTTCATTAGAATTCCAGACGTTATTATCCTATGTGAGACATCCTCCTCCCCACCCTATCTCAAGTCTCCCATCTCTGTTGCTCTCGGGTAGGAAGAGCATCAGGCAATCCTGCACCGAGTAGGTGAGTCATCCACCCCAGGTGGAGAATGGGACCACAGAAGAGATATTGTGCAGTTTGTTGAGGGCAAAAAGGTTTTAGATTAATGTAAACAGGAGGGAAGAACTGATGTCAGTCTAAGATCAAAGGCTGAGACTCCTGTTCCAGTGTAAACATAGTATTTTTGCCAAACCTTTGCAAGCACTCAACACGCGAACGCGTCTTTACGCAAAATCAAATGATTGTGGAGTTGGGCTGCATTTATGTATTGCATTCTCAAGCTCCTCATTGTTAAGGCAGTGCAAATATGACTCTTACCTTACAAGCATCTTTAGAAAACATGGAGAAGAAATAGGTAAAGTGAAAATGGGAAGATTTCTTGAAGACAATTCAGAGCCAATGGAAGCTACACTGTTTGAAAATCTTAAACTCTCCCAACTTTACTAATATGAAGTGCAGCGTATTTTAAGTTTTAATTTATGTTTTTATTCTTGGGAATTTGTACCCTCCCTCAGCCAAACCCACATTTATTTGTTTGCTCTCATCTTTCCTAGAACATCCATATTTTATAACAAGTAAAATGCCTGGTTAACCAAAGCTACTAATCCAGGAGGAAGAGTTCCAGCAGGAAACTTTTCTAGACCAGGTCAGTAACAGAAAAAATGAGCAAAGAAGCAGACTTGCTGAGCAACTTTTTGGCTAATGCTATTGGAAGCAACACTCAAAACCAATTTACAGCTTTGCAAAGTTTGGGTTTTAAAGCAATCCTTGTCTCCTCATTCATTAGTAAGGTTGCAGAGTTAGTGACTGGGTGATCCTGCCAGGTTCACGTGTATCATTCCCAGAGGCAAGGCTCTGTGTGCTGAGAGCACCCACCAATATGACATAAAAAGTATAATTGTTAACATTTTGACTTGCTTCTCTTTAATTTGTAATAGCTACTAACTGTCTCAGTCAAGGACATTCTAAAAAGAAGTGTATAGGGGCTGAGCCTGTTGTAATGGGATATTATTTCTCAAGTTAATGGCAGGAGAGCTTTTTCAGAGCAGGGTGAATTGAGATATCCCAAAATAAATTTAAAAGATTTCATTCATAATAAACTTCACTTTCAATTTTTTAAATTATTTTTTATTGTGGTAAAATATACATAACAAAAATCTTACCATTGTAATCATGTTTAAGTATACAGTTCAGTGATATTAAGGACATTCACATATTGTGCTACCATGACCATCATCCAACTCCAGAACTCTTTTCATCTTGCAAAACTGGAACTCTGTTCTCATTAAACAACTCCCTGTTCCTCCCTACCCCCAGCCTCTGACAACCACCATTCCACTTTCTACTTTCTGCTCTATGGATTTGACTACTCTAAGTACCTCATATAAGTGGAATCATACAGTATTTGTTCTTTAGTAATTGACTTACTTCACTCAGCATGATGTCTTCAATGTTCATAGCCTGTACCGGTACTTCCTTCCCTTTAAAGGCTGAATAATATTACACTGTGTATGTGTATGTGCATATATATATATATATATATTACATTTTGTTTATCCATTCATCTGCCTATGGCCCCTTGGCTTTTCCACCTTTGGGCTATAGTGAATAATGATTATCAACTTCATTTTGAAAGGAAAAGTTCTCTGCACTCAAAGTGTTAATGTTTTGTCACAATGTTTCATGTTGGATTTGAAGATAGCAAAATCCATTGAAAAACTGAGATCCAGATACACTGTATTGAAATCATACATATTATTTATTTATTTTTCTGTCCAGGAATAAAATATTCCTGGAAACCTTTGTATTGTGCAGAATAGCCAGTCTTTCAAGCTCAGTGTCTCTGGGTCCACTAACTGTGTTTACAAGAGAAAGGTGACTGCATTATCTTCCGGAATGGAGGGGTACATGCTCCTTTTGCCTGTGATATTTATGGTAAGGACTCTGTTCCAGGGATTTGGGGTTTTATGAGGTTCTCCTCAGTGGGATGCCTTTTAATTGCTTAAGTTATATTAGTCTTTGAGGTAAGATCATTTTCTCAAGTGTCCAACCAAGTCCCCTGATCAACCCCCCTCAAAGCCACAGTAAAACTGGCATGCTTCAGTAGGGCAGGAATGCTAACATCCCAGATCTGAGAGAGGTGATTTGGTCCAAAATGCACTCCAGTGATGTTTATGTTTCAGATAAAGTGCTTACAACACTGTTGCTGCCCTTTTGACCCCTGTTTCCTTGTTCCTGTGCTTCTAGGAGAAAGTGATACTTAAATTCAAATCTTTACTTTTATTAGCTCCTAGAGTGAACTAGGATTTCAGTCCAATCTTATCTCTGGTATAAACATCCTGTTACCATTCATATCTTGGAGATATCTTGGAGAAAACGATTAAATGCATTCCATCAAGGAAACATATGAAAACTCCTCAGAATCTTTTTCTCTTTTTCTTTCTTTCTTTCTTTCTTTCTTTCTTTCTTTCTTTCTTTCTTTCTTTCTTTCTTTCTTTCTTTCTTTCTTTCTTTCTTTCTTTCTTTCTCTCTCTCTCTCTGTCTTTCTTTCTTTCTTTCTTTCTTTCTTTCTTTCTTTCTTTCTTTCTTTCTTTCTTTCTTTCTTTCTTCCTTCCTTCCTTCCTTCCTTCCTTCCTTCCTTTCTTTCTCTCTCTCTCTCTCTCTCTCTCTCTCTTTCTTTTCAAATTCATGACCATATGTATGACAAACTCAAGGCAAAGCATTTTCACAACAAAAAGGCACACTCTGTAGTGGCTGTTGTGGGGAGGGGCAGCCTGTGAGGTGAGAGTAAGGGAAAGGGGGTGAGGGCTGGAGTTACAGCCATATGCTGAAGTTATTTCTCAGGTTGGACCCTCCTGTGTGGACAACATCTTCAGCTGAGCTATAGGGGTTGAAAAACAACACTTTAACCTGTTGCAAAACACAGCAGCGAAGATGCACTTCCCAGTTCTCTTAAAAGCAAAACCTGCATGAACCTTTAGAGATTTATGACTTCAAATAAGTAGGATCCCACTTCCCATGATTGGCTCTATTCTCCTAAACCTCATCTCCTCAAATATAACAAGTGAAGGGCGTAAACAGAGAGGGAGGAGAGCTTCAGGTCACTTAGCTGATGTAGGCTTCTGAAGGTATGATGAGAAATCATACATTGAAACTGAGGCCAAAAGACAGCTAAACCTTAATATCTGGGAGAAGGCTTGTGCAGACCAATTGAATGATGAACCATTTTATTTACTGAGGATATTATAATGGTTTAGACAAGTAGATTAAACAGCTCTATAAAACAGAATTCTGCACATAATCAAATTTCCATTCTGCAATAAAACTTATCTGTCAGTTTGACAGAAATCAATGAGCTAGTAAATACGAAGACATGGAGTGAACTGAAGCAAAATGCCATAGGGATAATTGTCAGCACCTTGCATTCAGTTGGTGTTTTCACATGAGAAGTATGAGATGGGGAGCCAGCAGCCTCACAACGAGTGTGGATCTTAACAAAACACTATCGACCCAGAGTGCTGCGCGAATCCCACAATAGACAGTCACATCCAAAGACAAGGGGCCTCATATAATGAAGACTGCCTGGATCTTGCTGTGACTTTCTGGGGATGCCTTATTTTTTCTTATTAAGTAGTTTTTCTTGAGTGAAGGGAGAATCATATGTTCAGATTCTGGCAGCAGGGAAGTTTCTTGTAGAACCAGAACTACCCTATTTTTTCTAATTGTGACTATGTATTGTGTTAGCATCTGGATGTCATCTCTGCATATTTAAATTGTTTTTATTGTTTATATATAATAAAAAATGTCTGGGCAGTGGAAAAAACAAAAATGAAATTAAGAACATCAATGGGAATGTAGTAGAGACATAGAGGAGAAACAAAGATCATGTAAATCTTATTTGCAGAATTGAGGAGAGCCATACTTAATACAGGTGAGGTGGCTTTGGACTTTTAGAGTGCCATCGAGCTTAGTATATCTAACCTGAGAACAGTTTTAAAACAGCGGCTCCATTTATAAGAATGCTTGTTACATGAAACCTTCTTTATTATCAGAATCACAGTATGCTCCTTGGATGCTCCTGTCTAAACCCCTTGCAGGCTTTCACCTGTTCTTGGCATAATGACAGCTTCTGGAAACTGCCATTTACTCATGTAAAGAACTCAACTACTTGCTATCCATGTGTGTATGTCCTATTTAACTTCCCAATGATGATTAGTGTCCAAAGCAGAGAAGAAATATTCAGTAATGAATTATTTCTCTGTTTATATATCTACTCCTGAGGTGAGTTGTTTAAGGAAGGTTTCTTCCTAGATTATCAATCTTTGCCGAAGACCATCATCAGCTGTGTGAACGTAGAATGTTTTGCATTTCATACCAGAAAACCAGACACATCAAAAGTTACTTGAAATAGACATTAAATTTGAAGTAAATAAGCACTCATAGATGTTTTAGTTATGTATTGTTACGTGACAAATTACCTTGAAATTTTTTTTTAGTTTAAAGGAACAATAGTTATTGAATATCTCCTACCATTTCCTTGGGTCAGGAATTCAAGAACGGCTTGGCTGAGTGGTTCTGTGTCAGACTCTCTCCTGAGTTTACATTCAGGGTGTCGGCCAGGCTGCAGTCAACTGAAGGCTTCACTGGCTGGAGGGTCAGCCATTCATGTGGCTGGTAAGGAAGGGCTGGCTGTTAATGGGAAGCTCCAGTGCCTCATAATGAGGGCCTCTCCAGAGGGCTGTTTGAGTGGCCTCACAGCATGGTGGCTGGTTATCCCAGAGAAAGTGATCCAAGAGACCACAATGGAAGTTATAGTGCTTTATATGACCTACCTCAGAAGTGACACTGTCACTTCCTCCATATTCTGTTGATTGCATGACCAGCCCTGATTGAATGTGGGAGAGGACCACACAAGGGCATGAAGACCAAGCGCCAGGGGCTACTGGAAACCATCTAGGAGGGTGACTACCATTTTAGGTATTTTTTTCAATAATTAATACATGTATATGATGCATGCTCATCATATATATGCCCTGAGAAAGAACTTCACACATAATAGGCTCATTGAAAATATATGTTGAAGGACTTCATGAGGTATTTATTTGAATATTTAATCCATGAAGAGTAAAAGTGGGTACTTTGTTACTCATAGTTATATATTATTAGAGTCTGAGCTTGACTCCATGTATAAATTAAACCTATATAAGCATGTTTAAGAAACTGGAGGGCTGGGAAGCCACTCATGCAAGACTGAGGAAGACTTGGAAAACTTACTCAGAGAGATGGGCCTGACCAAAGAAATAAACAAGAGCACTGGGGGACACCCAGCTCTGGAATTGATTTCCATACTGAACTCCACTAGACGTTTTTCTTTTATATTTTTAATCCCAAATGCAAACACTATGGTCGTGTTGTGTTATTTCGCATTTACTTGATTACTAGTGAGGTGGATCATTTTCATCATGGATTTATTGGTCCATTATTGGTCCTATCCAGCTCCTCTTCTGTGAAATTTCTGATCATAGTTTTTTGCCCATTTTAAAAATTCAATTGTTTGTCTTTTTATATCAGTTTCTTATTTATGATTTTTGCACACTCTTCTTTAAATTTATTATTTATTCATACAAATACTTCTTTAGATGCATTTGGTTGTTTAGATGCATATTTTTGCTAAAAATAATCCAGTTTTAGATTTATTAACATAAGGTTATATATTCTATTCCAATTTGTTCTAATCTTATAAATATCTCTCATTCTATTTATCAAGTCCAAAATACTTTATATTTTATTAACTCTCCTTTGAAATTTCTTTCTTCTATCTTTTAAAAACTTAATTTTGCTTTTCCTAGATTCTTATTTATTTATTAGTATTTTTTCTAATGAATGTGTTAAAGGTTCTAAATGCCTCTGAGTGTTGCTCTGGCCATGCCTACAACGTTTTAGTATGTGTTGCACTCACTGACACTTATTTCTAAATGATAATTGATTTCCATTTTTAATTTTCTCCTTACACCTAAAATTATACATGGGAGAATGTTTTTGTTGAGTGGATAGATTTGAAACCTATTCTTCTAATAATTCTAGTTTCATAGCATCATAAATAGAATATGGCCTCTATAATTTCTATTACTTGGCACTAGGTAATATTTTCTCTGTGGATTAATTAATGGTTGGTCTTTTAAAATGTCTAACAAATATTTAAAATATGATTGTGTCCTTTTCCTTAAAACATTGATTATAGTCTCTCCTCTCTGCAGTCTCAAATTCTTCAGTATAGAACTAAAGAGCCTCTTGAAGTTTCCCAAATATTTCATGCTCTTTGGGCCTTTGCTCATGACGTTTCCTATTCCTGAAGTGTCCTCTTTCTTTACCTTAAATTGGCTAAAATCTACTTTTTATTTTTCTGTTAATTTTAGAAAATACAGCCTGTGTACTTTCTATAAACTATTATCTTCAAATGTCATTTTCTCTACAAAGGATTCTCTAATCTCCCTCAAGACTGTACCAAGTCTATCTGTGGGGCTTTCTACTAATGCTCTACCCTTCTTCTTCTGAGTATGGCACTTGCCTATTTATTGACTTTCTGTCATTAGTGTACAGACCACTTTGAGGCAGGGGTTGTATGCTGTTCCCTAGTATATCTCCCATTCCTAGCAGGGTGACTGGCATCTAGGAGGTGATAAGTAAATATGTGTTGAATGACTCAGGAAGAAAAGTAACTGTACAAATCATGAAGGGGACCTGATATTACCAGGTAATGGGGAGCTATTGAACTTCTTCATGCTAAATATTGTGCTAAGTGTCATACAAATATAACTTCTAATTCTCAAAGGAAAACTGAGACTCAGAGGTACACATGTGTTAACTTAAAGGGGCAAAATGAAAATAATTGAGGATAATTTGAACATTGTAAAGAGTAAAGCTAGCTCACTGGTAGAGTGACATCAAAGAAAATGATGGAGAAACACCAAACAATTGAGCAAAAACGTTCACAATCAACTTTATCAGAACTCTGGAAAATTGTCAGAAGTTTACAGCAGTGAAACAAACACTGAATAAAGAAAAAAGCAACTCATAGCTAGGGTCAAATCTCGGCATGCTTCTGGGTGACAATTAGACACTGTAACCCGGGAAAAAGAAGCGAGAATTTGCTAACATGTTTTGGCAGAAACCTGGGGAACATGTGTGGGAAAGATCTCCAAAGGTGTTGGACCAAAAAGGAAGAAATATAAAACTGGATTAGACTGAATTAATTGATATGGGAATACAGCCCCATTCCAGGGTTATCCTGAAGAACAGTGGTGAAGAAAAATCCTCCTAGGAGGCAGAAGTCTATTTTATGGAGTACATTAGTTGCCCACTATGTCTGAAGTGAATGCTGGCCAAAATGAAGATCTATACTGATTTATGGGTCACTTGCTGATAGTTCAGTTCAATGGTTAGGGACTTTGAAGAAACAAGATGGGAAGATTGGTAACAAATATGCTTCGGGAAGAAGTATGTGGGTAGACCTTTCAGAATGGACACAGAATGTGAAGATTTTTTTTTGTCTTATGTGAACACTAATCAAAGGATATCCACTGCAGAGCAGATGCTTAATAAGTGTACAAAATAATGCATTTGTGGATATCAGTCAGCCTCTTTCCCCAACCAACCCAGTTCTTGCTCAACAGACCCATGAACAAAAAGTCCACAATGGTAGAAATATAGGCTATGCATAGACCCAACATAAACTTCCTCTTACTAAGGCTGAACTGGCTACCCCGAATCTATAGTTTAATCTGCCAACATTGGAGATCAGCATTGAAATCCCAATATGGCACCATTCCTGGGTACCACCCTACCACCTAGTGGCAGGCTAATTACACTGGCCCTCTTCCATTATGGAAGCATCAGAGATTTGTCCTCTTTGGAATAGACAAATATTCTGGATATGAATTTGTCTCCCTGTTGGTAATATTTCTTTTAACATTACCACCCGTGGATTCACAGAATGCCTGATCCACCATCATGGTGTTCCCCATAGCATTGCATCAGATCAAGAAATGTATTTCACAGCATAGAAGGTGCAGCAAGCTCCTTCCTGGGAATCAATTGACCTTACCATGTACCTCATCACCCCAAAGCAGTTGACCTAATTGAAAGATGAAATGGCTTGTTAAAGACTCAGTTATGGTGTCAGTTGGGAAATAACACTATGAAAGGGTGAGGTTCTGTTTTACGGAGTGGAGTTTATTCTTTGAATCAGAGACCATTGCACAGCAGTTTTTTTCCTGTAGCCAGAATCAAGGGGTGGAAGTGAAAGTGGCTACTGTCACTATTATACCTAATAACCCCTTGCAAATTTGTTGCTTCCCATCCTGGCAACTTTGAGGTCTGCTGGACTGGTGATTTTAAACCACAAGGGTGTTTGGCTCCACCAAATTGGAAGATGAGAATTCCACCTGGACATTTTGGGTTCCCTATACCGCCAATCCAAGAAAGAGAAAAGGGAGGTGGGCTAAAAAGGAGGAAACCTAGTAGTTGATTTTGATTACTAAGGGTAAGGGGTAAATCTGGTTACTGCTGTACAATAAAGACAAAGAGAACTATGTCTGAAATTCACAGGATCTCCAGGGAGCCACTTAGCATTTCCACATCAAGCTGTAAAAGTTTATGGAAAACTGTATCAACTGATATTAGGCAGGATGACTAAGGACTCAGACCCTTCAGAAATGAAGATTTGGGTCACTCCATCAAGTAAAGAACCCAGAACAGCTGAGGTTCTGGCTGAGGTCAAGGGAAATATGGGGATGGTAGATGAATATGCCATAGATATCAGTTATGACCTTGTGGCCATTTACAGAAATGAGGGCTGTAGTAACTTTGCAAAAGTGCTTTATGCTTGTTACATGCATATGTTTACTTGCATATATGACTCATTCTCTTCTTTCTCCTTGTTGTATATGAAAAAATTCATATACAAGTTATAGGAAGTTAATACATTTATTGGAGATAAATAACTGGAGTTATTGGAGGTAATAAATAATTGTAATTTAAATTTGGGTTACAGAATATTTTGAGACAAATATGTGACTGAATATGAGGAGTAATTAATACAGCTTACAACACACTGTCATTGCATCCATCATTGGGACTGTGTGTCTTCCTATATGGGGGAAGAATGACACCTTCACTTGTAAAAAGGAAAGTTGCATCTTATTGCAGGAGAGATCGTGTGTAGAAAAGAACAAATGGAAGCTGAGTAGTCAAGGGTGAGAACTGTTTTCAATTATTTGTCTCTCATCAATGAATATACCTTTCAATATGTGTTCTGTGATGAACAGGATTTGTTCAAGCATTTCCCCTTCAAAGTGAGCATGATGCTAAATTTCTCGGCAAAGCGTGCTGGGGAGACACTGCAGGAAGAAGAGGGTAACCGCAGTTTCCCCAGAGGAGGTGGTGGCGGTGGGTGTGTGAGGACATCCAGTGGAGCCATGCCATGATCCAGCCATGATCCCTCTGTGACCTGGCACCTCTGCCTGGTGATCACTTTCCTGCATTCCTCTCAACACAGAAACCAAAGTCCCCACACTGTCTGCATGCAGCACCTGTGATGCAGAGGGTCATATCCCGGGCAGCCTCTCCTGTGAGTCCACACGTAGTCTGTGTGCAGCCAGGGGGCTGTGGAGTCCACCCAGAGCTTCCACTCCCTCTGCAAGTCCCTGTGCACCTGGATTCCTACTGCTTGCCCACGCACCCAGTTCCTCATCACCTGCTCCCTCACCTGCCCTTCAGAGGCTTACCTATTGTTTACCCAGAATCTCCAGACCTGTTGTGGTTTAGCTGAACTACTGAACTTCTCTGTTATCTGGTGGCTGAATCATACTTTCTCCTCTAAGGTTTAAACTCCTTCCACGTTTGTCCTTCTTGGGATACTCTCCCTTAGCCCTACAGTATCTTGTAGACTTCCCTTAGATCTTATACTTACTCCTTTACTATAGTTAGTGTTTTTAATTTTTTTAATCTGTATACTGGACAC